>NW_011333040.1:24747293-24776786 GCF_000735185.1 Notothenia coriiceps | reverse complement strand
ATCTCCACAGGACTGACACTGAACAGTTCAGCCATCTTTTTCTTCTTCGTCTTGACATTAAATTATAAACCATAATAAATCAATTATATAGGTCTAAACTCCCTATATCTGTGTGTGAAATTGTTCCATCCTCAAAAACAAAAAACTAATACTTCTGCAGCTTCTAGCAACGGTCTTCTGTTAAAAAAAGGACACTGAATGTCCTGAATGTGGCATCACAAACATGACTTGAGTCTGAACACAGCAGACAACAGGAGTATTTACAACAGCATATAAAAACAAAAATACTGCATGTGGGTGCACACTTATTCTCTGTCTTACTGTTACATAAATCCCATGAATGTATGAGATTAAGTTGGCTTCATCGCAATCAGTGATTAAGTGAATAATAACGTTTCTATCAGGTTATTTTTAGGGAGGGGGCGGAGTTTGGAGGAACAGTGGAGACGGTAATCGCGGAAGCTTTTTTCCTCCTGCCTTCACAAACTTTACACAAGTATTTATGAACTGAAAATAGCAAGAGGACATTCCTACTCTGCAATCCAAAACTTGATTAAATCCACCAAAAACCTGACATGGTGCTAACGCGAGTATTTTTTAAAACATAAATCATTGTCATCTGCTTTTTTCTACACAGTCTGTGAACCGCGAGCTGCGAGCTACTGAAAAGCTGCCCGCGAGCTACCGGTAGCTTGCGATCGACCTGTTGGAGACCCCTGGTATACAGGATACAGAGTACAGTATGTTGAACTGGCTTCGTCGTACAGACCTCTGGTTAGAGACTTGTTTTGTTTTTGTTCAGAAAATTTGGGGTATTTCTTTTTTTGAGAAATATTTTTGGCATGTTGTTTTTGGCATATTTCTTTTGTTTTCCAACAAAAATTCAACTGCTTATTGATTTGCATTGGGTCACTGACCTTTTCCTGAGATTGTGAGCAGTGGAGTGTCACATTCATGCTTTGTCTAGGTTCCCCTAGACACAACAGGTGATAACATCAAAGAATAGGTTCAAATCTTTATAAGTCCATCTGTAAAGAGCCATATTTATAGTATGAATACTGACATGAAGAAATGTGAACCTACTCTTAAAACAGGTTATGTGACTTAAACAATATGACAGGTGATACCAGCTCAATAAAAGTTCTATGGCAGTATCGCTATTTGACCGGATTATCTACAAATGGAAAAAACCGAACTCAGTCGAAGTTTCAGTTCTCGTGCGGCTGCAAATCTATGTTATTGTAATTTGTTGGTTGGCTTTAGTCTTGTATAGCCCCACTACCTATTCATACTTTTACAAATGCAACTGCAAAATGTCCCCGGTAGCAAAACAGGAAGAATTAAGTGCATTATACACATTATCTGATTCAACATCTACCTTTTTTTGCATAAATGCATCTGAATGTGGAGGTTTTGAGTTGTTCATGAATATGCTAAATGCTAAACTGAATTAATTAGTGTCATTGTTATTGTGTAACAGAAACACATTCGCCGAGCCGAAGATGTTTTTTTTGTATTGTTATTGGTTCATTATTCAGACATGAGCAGAAGTATTTTGTCTTTGTTTGATTTGTGTTTTATTGTGCATGGAAAGTCTATTGACTCTCGCTTGTTTCCTTTGGCATTTGAAGGATATTGACATCCTCTGTTTGCTCACGGGGGCTGAAAGCAAGAACATTCAGCACTCCCCTTCATTGTCTTACCATCATGTTGTGTATTTGTGTCTGTGTATTGTGCGAGAGTGAGAGGAAGGGAAAAAAGGAAAGCACACTCCCACTTGCATAGCGCAGTGTGGTATTTGCTTTCTCCTCTTTTAACGGCAGCCCATAAAAAGTTTACTGAGAGTCCTTCCTTTTGCTTTCATCAGCGTTTCACTTTGAGCTCCTGTTATGCAAATGAAATCACAGCTCTATAAACCATATGTAAATGGGAAACACAAGCATGTCCGGACGAAATTACAGTCGTAAATTTGATCAACAGCGCTCTAATAATCAGAATAGTGAGTGAAGATTTCCTGCTCCCTTCTGTATGCTGAGATCTTTTCCATTCATCAGTTTGATGTGCCATCAGAGACGTGATTTTGAGGCTTGATTGTCAGGAAATTTGCTAGAAGCTTCAGTAATTGTGTGCTGTATTACCAAACATATTTTCTGTGCTCTCAAAGTACTTTTAAAATACACTCCTGGCGGATAAAAAGGCAGACAGCTCGTGTCTGTCAAGTCAATCGAGCATGCATGATTGATTTCTTTAGCAACTCCATTTCATCAGATGTGTCTAGGGCGAAACAGCCTCAGATTTAACTATGATGTATTGATAAACCGGATGCAAAGTCTACCTCAAATCAACACATAAAATATTCATAATTGAAGGCAGTGAGAGTTAAAAAAGCCAACGCATCAGGCGGAGTGAGATGGAGTGCCAGATTTAAAGGCCGGAGCGAATGGATCCCAAAAGCTTCTGATGTCCAACAACATTAATAATAAATATCACCACAAGCAGCCATTAGTGTGAATGGTTCATAGGTGGGAAGATAAAACTGATTAATCATTTTAGATAAGTGCTAAGTTTCCAAAAACTCCAGCAACTGCAGCTGAAATGGTGTCTAACAAACGTCCATTTGAAAAATTGCCAATTTTTGTGAAGCTACCGAGTGAAAACAAATGCAGTCTTGCACATTTTAAACCATTCTCAACATAACTTAGTTTGATAAAGCATTACTGAATCATGCAAACTTTCTTGTTAGCATGTCTTTGCTTTGACCTTTTTTTATGTTACAGTGAAAGATTGTTTTAAATTCAGAGATACAAGGATGATGTAAACATCTGAAATAGTAATAAAACATGATTAAAATAGAAAATAATAGTTTATTTGCTCGGTTTTCCACTCCCGAATGATACTCCAGTCTACAGGGTCTAATTGCCAAACACCATAAAATAGTTGCCATTGGTAAAACAAACCTGATTGGCTTGGAAAGCACCAAAATGTTTGCTAAAAGGGAATTAAGGGTTCTGTTGAAGAATCCCTACAGCTGCCTCATTGCCTGTATTCATTTCATCATATACACCTATTTATTAGAGTTACTTGATATTTTTCTTTTTTGAATGACAGTTCAGCCCTACATTTTGGTGTTAAGAATTATCGAATGCAAGAGGCTTTAGAATGTCTTAAATGATTAAAGAGAGTGTAACACACTCTCCCTGACTCTCAGGGCTCTTTTCAGAATAGCTCCCCCATCTGTAGATTTAAGTGATGGATTTAAAATAGTATGCAAGGCTCCATTAGGGTAAAGATCTGCAGAGTATTGAGCTGTCAGACCATTAACATCTTTGAGCCTTGACGATAAAACATTGCTTCTGAATCTGCAAGTTATATTTACAAATCTAAAGAAGGAGAGAGTGCTCACTAGCAGCCAGAAAATAATGAGCGTCCGCTCCTGCTGTGTTGATGGGCTTTGGTCCACATCCAGAGTACAACCTGCCCAGCATGACACCGCTTACTTTAGCTTTAACTCGCACTGTCTCCCTGTCGCCTTTACAGCTGCTTAAGTGATAGGCCGCTGTGTATTACTAACAAAGATTTATATTTCTATCTGTTGTTTCTAATCCATTCAATGCCCCTTGATATTTGAGAATACATGAATTCATTTGCACCTAATTTTTAGTGAAGTCTTTAATGTGCAGCTTAGGTAGTTTGAGGTGCAAATTACAATATGTAATGTTATTGTAAACATAAACAAGAGCTTTTTAATTTGAAAAATGGTCTGTTTATCCAAACTGTGGAGACTTCCATCTACTGAAGATAATACACTGACAAACACTCCCATTAAATTGATAATTAACATTATCATAAAGAAGAAAGTAAAAAGCCTTAACAAGAAGTCTCCTTCATGTTCATATTTTCAAATAAATGGAACAATTAAGGGACAAGCATACCAAATGGGATTAGATTTAGTTAGTTTTCAGAGGTAATTTAAAGATGAATTATTAGGTATTCTAAGAGACTGGTGTTCCCCGTTGAGCTTTATTCCTGTTAACCCACAGGAAACTCTTGTTTAAAAAATTACAAAAAAGCAATTACATATTTTGTGCATTTAAGAAGAGATTGGGGATTGTAACCTGCATGCAGACAGCAATTCATCTATTTATCACATCCTCTCTTTGTCCCTATGGTGCGGTGGTTTAGAAGATCATTCACTCAAGACTAAACTGTGATGGGCGTCAGCTGTGAGAACTAATGTTACCCTTGGGCCACTGTAGCTGCTGATTGGTGGTCTAACTTGTAATAAGATGTTCCATGTAACCCTGTCTATAAAGCAATGAAGCAGATTATGGGTGCATCAAATTCCCTTTAGTTTTAAAATGACTATCCCCTGTCTGTCTTCAGAGCGCCAGTGGGTCGGTCTGAACTTTTGAACCCGGCGCTCTAATAGAGTGGTGCAGAAAGGAGTCCTAAATCCGGAAATTAATTAGCATTCCACCAATTCTGGTTCCCTTGTCTTGAAGTAAACGTTCTTTCTTAATCAGAATTTGGCTTAGATGTCTGTAACGAGGTCTGTGGTTAATAGATTGCTTATGAGAGATGTTCATGTTTTGATCTAAGACATAAGATACATCAGTAAATACCCAACTTGTGAATGTCTGAAGCTTCTGTTTATACAAAAATGGTGTTTGCTAACAAATGACCTAATGAGACTTCTATATGTCATCATGCCTAACATTAAGCTGCCTTCACATGATACCTGATTTGCCCTTTGCTCACCACAAGGTTGGGTGCAGAGCGTCGCTGCCAAAATAGCTAGTGAGTTTTGTTTAATGATTGCGTCCCTTGCTAGACTGTGCTGCTACATACAGCTGTCATCTGATTGGTTGTGCATTGAAAGGTCATTGGCAAATGAGATCAAAGTAACAAAAAAAGTAACTTTGGTAAAGTTAATATACCTCAAATAAAATCATTTGAACTTTGTTCCTTTATCTTACTGGTGGTGATGTGAAATCATGCGATGGTGATGTAATTTGATTATAGCCTAACGTTAGCATTTTACTTCAGCTGATGCATTTACACTTCAAAAATTTTCATTGGTGTTAACATGTGGAGATACTCCTGCTGAAAAAATGGGTCAAGTATCATAAACATGGGTTTGCCACAGATCTATGTACTGAAATATTCAAAAATACAACGGAAAATCCCATTGTTTTTTATTGAGGGAGCCCTTAGTGTTATGTCTCGTAAAATCTGTTAAGTTAATGTTTTTAGTTCAGTCTTCCTGTTTTATTTTGTAGTAACCTTTCCTTCTTGTTGCAGATTACCTCACTTCCTCCCTTTGTGTGTTTTCCCTCCACTGTGATTGTCGACTCCGCCCTAATTGTCTGCACCTGTTCGCCCTTAGCCTGCCTATATATAGATTATGTCTCCCTTGTCTTGTTGCCAGTTCGTTTCGTCCCATGTGCCTGACTGCCAGCGTGAAGTCTATGTTTTCTGCTAAGAGCTAAGACCCAAGTTTTTGGAATTTACTTTATCTTTTGACTTTTTGATACTATGTTAACCTTTTCCTCGTAAGAGTGTTTTTTGTTATCTTAACCTGTTACCTCCACAGAGAGCTCACAGTGCCACTATTTTTCAGTAAAGACTTTCTTTTGTACTTTTTGTATGTCGAGTCGTGCTTTTAGGTTCATACTGGTTTGCCTAGCCGTGATACTTAGAATGCTAACTTTCTGGGCGGCCTACAACAATATCCTCCTGGGACGCGAGGAAAAAAAGTGTCATCCAATTTCCTTTTATGTGATTTCCTACCTAATTAGGGTTAAAAAAACATCTTGCAATTTAGACTTTTTTTATTTTATTTTAAAATGTTGCCGTATGTCCACTGTAGAGGACGTCGGGACCATATTAGTTGGAAAAGACAGCCAAAATTAACAGACTATGTAACTTATTATGGTTAAAGAGTGATATTAATACAATAATACATTCACCTTTATTTAAAACATGAATAAGTAATTGATCTAAACATTGCTGTTTATTTGGTCATTAAAAAACTAGTTTGGTTTTTGGTGAATCTTTCCAGATCTTCAAAGACTTTGTAGTCAATGTGCTGGGAAAAGTACCTCATTGAGTCCAGTCGGCACGGGCTGTAGGGTCATCTTGACTAGTTTTATGGATGTGGTCTCCATTTGACCATGCTCATAGAAACAAACTTGCATTCCTGAGGCAATGCTCATTTTTCATGGCTCCACTGACAATAAAAACAACAATAAGACATACGTGCTACTCTTGGCCCACAGAGGGCATGTCTTCCAGCTTGTCCCTATCTTTCTCTGTCTGTATCTGTTCGATCTCATGGAGCGTCCTGCATCTTTTCTCCCCTTCTTCTTGACCCTCTTCTATCCCAGGTGTGAATTCCTCATCTCTCTCATCATCTTCATCTCTCTCTAAATCTGAATCTCCCTTAACTATCTAGTACAGAACATTTCTGCTTCAGTTCCGTCTCCTGCAACAATATTGAGTCATAAAGTCCATGAAGACGGTCCTGACGTCCACAAGGATGGACATTTATAAAAGAGCTGTTATTTGAAAACTTGAATTATTTAATTGCTTTCAGAACTAATTATATATTTCCTCACATGTTAATAAACAAGAACATATATGATTTTCATGGTACAAATTACAATTATTCAACAATATTTGACTTCTCCTCCTGCTTCTATAACATTTTGTTTTTGGTATGCCAGCCATTTTGGATGAAAAGAAAAAGGAACTTCCCAGCATGCCATTTTAACCAATGATGACATATCACTGGAAGGACCAGGATGTCCTCTGTACAGTACATCAGGGATTGATAGAGTATCTCAAAAGAGTAAAAGGAGATGCATGTTAACAAAATGTCCACTACAGTGGACATTTTCAATGGGCTGGGTCCCAGGAGGACGGTATATAACATTTTATTTTAGATATATATACAGTACTGTTTATATATCTCAAAATCTACATACAACCTACACANGACCCTATAAGTGATTTATTTTTTTGCATACAATGTCGTTATTCAAGGGTAATAGACATTTCTCTATAATAATATCAATTGTCAATTTGACCTGTACAGTATACAGTGAGCTTTACATATCTAGTCAATGTCCCCTTTGGCAGATGTCGATTGGTTATTATATGAATGAATACAAATGAACTGTGAATAAGCCCCTCAGTGATTGAGCTGAAACATATATGTTATTTTAATAAAGAAAAAGTCTGATTAAGTCAATTTTTAAGAGTGTTTGTGAATAGTCTCAAATTGATTCTTAGGAGAGAAGTTATTGCCCTTTTAAAAGCAGATATATTAGCAAGTTGAAAGGTATGTGTATGTCTTTTTGGCTCATCAGAGCTGGATTGGTTGTGTAGTAATTCTTCTGGTTTTAAGAATTTTGATTCAAACTAGGTTCAGGGGGCTAATTCCTCCTGGTCCAAGTCCAGACAAGCTAATTGCCTGATAAAAGGCAGATACCAGCAGTGACTATGTCCGTGGCTGTTGAATTGGGTGTCTACAGTAATATGTCTTAAGGACTTTGTTTTGTGTTTACACTACTAACTATAGTGTTTTACTTTATTACGTACCGTCAGTGGTTTTTCTCAGATGTGTTAATCTATGTATGTGAGATGTCCGCTAATGGATGCGCCTTCAGTGCGGAGCAAAACAGAAGCTTATCAATCTTCATTAACGCCAATCCTGATGGGCTGGTGATCTTGACGGTCTACGTTCAGGGGAATCCACCCACCCTAATAAGTAGCTTGCACGCCACGTCGCAGCCGTCATTTCTATAATATAATCTGCACTTCTTCTCGCTTCACCTTACAAGGAGTGGCCCCGCTAGGTGAGACATTTCTCACTTCATGTGTTTAGCTTCCCTTGAGGAACTGTGGTTTTAGCGTATAGTTATACTATTAGTTCTTTTCATTTCTTTCGATTTAAACTACTTGTTTTTGGTTGGTGTTCTCCGTTTCGATGGTCTCATATGGGATATATGAAGTATTCCTTATGTGGTCTTTAGATCAGTTGCTTATTGTCTCGAAAATGTTCGACCAGGGAAACACCAGAACTTGAGACGAGGTAAAGATTGCTGTTTCTGACGTCGGTTAACACTGGGTTTTGGGTCCATGGCGACTGGTTGATGTTGGTCCGGCTCTAGCGACTAGGGTAGCAGATGTTGTCAGCCGCTGGGAACAGCGGGTGACAAAATAGTGTGTATGTTCTGGTGAGGATACCTATGCGCTGCTGACTTGCACAAATGTCCCTTGGTGGAGACACCCTTGAACAAAGGCCCAGGATGTTGAGTCTGTATATGAACCACTTTTGAGTCGATTTGAGCACGTTGTCAAGTTATCTGCGCGGAGGGGTTGTGTTGGCCAAACGCTCTGATCTCGCATTAGGCCCCGTAAGGCAATCGCTTGGGCGCGGAGCAATTTCCTAGGTGGGGAAGAGCCCGGTTGCCTTGGGTACGGTGCTTGTGCCCGGTTCGGTAGGGTGGGATTGTCGTCTCCTAGTGATATTGTTTGAGAAGTTTTTTTGGTCCATACATGACGATAACTCTGTGTTGTGACCTGTCTAGGCGCGAGGGCCGTAAAGCAGCGGACCTGGACTCTATTAGCATAATTCGGGTTTTCTCTGCTTTGTTCTGTCGGGATGGAACACAGCGGGCGGAGGTATAATCTTCAAGTTTTCAAATTGGTGGGTACATGAGCCCAACCACCTTAGTATAAAGGCCAGGTTGGGCTTCAGCGAACCATCTGCTTCTGTGGTGTTTGCCTTCCGGGGAAATATATCTGTATTGCTACGAAGGATGTATCAGAGCTTGGTATTTGTAATTTATTTTCTATGACTTGATCTAGTCTCGTCTGCGATTTGTGCGGAATGCCAGGGCCAGTAAACAGTTGTGCAGTGATTGTCCATTGTGTCGTGCAAGGTTGCTGGGTTTCATTGTCTAGCTCCTTCCAGGGGTTGTCTAAATGGGGTTTGAGTGGGCCTATCTTGGAGTCATGACTGCGCGTTGTGAAGGGTGCCACCATAAAGGGCGATGCATTGACCCTGGAATACAAGGAGGGGGATGGCTGTCTTTGTCGTGAGCGTGTCTGCCAGCGGCAGTTAAAACGGCAGACCGAAGTAGGTGGGTTTTGGGTGTCAGCCCGTCTTATCCTCTTCTGCAAAGCGGCACAATTGGTTCAATGCTTGGTAATAGATAGTCGCAGGTATTACCGTTTTGGGATCGATAGAATGGTTGATAAGGAGCCTCTGTGGTTTATTGGTTTCTTGATGGTCTGGTAGGAGGAAGGGGTGGTTGATGAAGATTGCCACCACTGAGGGACATCTGACAGGAGGTGTGCCCTTTTATTTTGTATATGTGCACCACTCCCTCACACTCTCTGCGATTTTTTGGTGGTCATACTACTGAGGGTATGGGTTGAGCTCGTTTATGGGAGTTTGGTGTTGTGTGGTGGTAGGGAGATGCTCGTGTTTGTTTGTGTCGATTCTTGCGGAATCGTGTTTATCACCTTCTGAGGAGGCCCACTGGTAGTTCAGGATTGTAGCGCGTAGCTGTGTGGCACATAGTGTGGTGGCCCATCTGAGGCCTGAGTGCCGTTGCGCTGGTGGTGTGTGGAGGATAGATTCTGTCCCCGTTCCGCGGGCATCGTTGGGGAGACGGCTGTTTTATTGGGTGTCCCGGGAGGTTATATGGGGGGAGTGGCCCTGTTGGTTGTCCACGGCTTGTCACAGAGTTGGAGGTAATCCTTGCCAGCCCAGTTATCTATGGTGGCGAGCTCAGGTGCGTGGGTAGTCTATGTTGCAGGGTTTTTTTTGATCAGTGTTGTGGTCGCTGTTACCTCGCCACTTGTCTGGCGCGAGAGTTGGGGTAATCGATTAACGATGTGATGGTGGACGCGGTGTACATTGGAGGGACCTGTTAGTGCACCTGTTGTCGCGAGTTGTTGCGGTTCCGTGTCCTACTGTTTTGTTGCTATACGTGGGTGGCGGTTTAGATCGTGTTTGGGTCGCATTGAAAGACCATCTGGACATGATGTAATTTGCTTTTTTGATGCGAAAGAATTAGCCGAATGGCTCGGCCCGTACTGTGAGATCGCGAGGCTGCCATCAGTGACTCACAACCATGTTAGTGGAAAATGGAGTGGGCCAGTGGTCTTGGCGCTCCTTTAGCAGAGAGAGAACAACACATGGTCTTGACCCTACAAAGAGAGACAACATATAGTGGTGCATCACTACACAATACTACGTGCTGTTCGCTTCTCTAGTAGAGTGGAGGAGACGCGCAGCTTCATAAGATTGCAGAGTTTTGCGGTGGCTAGGTGCTATGTGGTACTGGAGAGTAGGCGCAAACCCCCTTGAGCGTTTATATTGTAATTTCTGTCTGAGGATTTGGTGTGTGCGGTAATTGTTGGTTCTTGTCTCTTCAGGAGACATGGTGCTCCTCCTGAGAAAGGTGCGAAGGCGGTTTAATTTAGGTGTGATGGAACTATCCTGCTAAATAATGGAGCTTCAGGGGTAATTTTTATGTGCGCTCGTGTGGAGGTCTCTTTTGCTCCGAGAAGTCGCTCTTTTTCTTCCGGTCGATCCTCCGAGCCGTCATGTACCGATTGCGTTCGGTGAGATGAAGCCACCTTTCCTGCGATGATGTATGCGAGGCTCTCTCTATTGGAGTGCACGTCTACCGTACTGAAAAGTTTGGGGTGCACTCAGTTGGCGCAGTGCCCATTACGCCATTTCCACAAGTGGACATCACTCTCCTGCGCGCCATGGACGCGCGGAGTTTAAGTCTGAGGGCGGCTACCCAGCGCTGAAACTCCCTCAATGTGTAAGGCGTCCCAGTCCCGTACCAACCAGGATGCTGACCGCATGACCCAGTAACCCCGCAGACATGATCTGAAGAGAAACATATTGCGCAGGCGGAATGAAGCGAGGACAAGCTCTGAAAAGCGCTTTCACTCTTTCCGCCTGACAGGCCGGGCTGAAAGGGCACCGAGTTTCAGGTGGTAGACAGGAAGAGTACAAGTCTGGGCTGGGGACAACAATGAGCCTTTTCTGATGTTTTATTATGGAAACCCAGGTCGAGCAGGTGGTTTACGAGGATATTTGTCTGCGTAATGCCGTCCTGTTCCCGACTGGTCGCGAGAAGCAGCCAGTCGTCCAGTGTAGGTTGCCAGGCGAATACCCTGTTTCTAACGGGGCCTATCGCGGCTTCCGTACATCGCACCAAACACTCTTGGACCTTGAGAGACAGACGCGAAGGGAAAGGATCTGTACTTCCGTAACAGGACACCCTGAATGCGACCTCAGATATTTCCTGTGTGGGGTAATATACTGGGGATGGTGGGAAAACGCATCTTTTCAGATCGACTGATGTGACCAGTCCGCTTTGTCGCCCGAGACTAAGCAGAGAAATGTGTGAGTGAGCATTCTGAATTTGTATCTTTTTTTGCGATAGTGGTTCAGAGCTAATCTAGTATGGCCGAATTCCGTTCCCCTCCCCCGTTTGGGAACGAGGAAATAACTTGAGAAATAAAAGCTGCTCTGAACTTGTTCGGCCGGGTATTATAGATATAGCCTTCTTTTCTAGTAGCGAGGAGAAATCTCCTCGCTCCAGAAATGGGGCTGGCCTCTCCCCGGGCATTGTGAACTACAGAACAGAATGCCCGAGAAGCGGAGGGGGGGTGACAGCGAATTGGGAGCTGTAGCCCCGTGGTACTGTCTTGAAAAACCCAAGCAGAATCTGTGAAAGCATCTTCCACCTTGTCGCTTCCTTAAGAGAGCCGGAGATGTCACGTCTCTTGTCCCTCTGATGTCTCTATATGGTTGTGTATGGGGCCCTCTAGTATCTGAAACAGCGCGGTACCCAGGGTTGATAAACCCAGTCCGTCCTGCGCATGCGCGTGGGCGGTGGTGGGCTTCACAGACCCCCATCCTTATTATGCCGCCTTTTTGAGAAAAAAAAAAGAGCGTAATGCTGCTCTCAAAAGAGGGGACCAGGTGCAGACTGTTTATTGTTTGTTATTGGTTTTCTTTTCATTTTTTTTGGACTGCGCCCTCGGCTTGAAGCGCGCCCGGATGCGACAGTGAAAAATGGTTTATTTGAAAAACAATGGTATTTGGTGAACATGGTGGTTTTTTGTGACTTAGGGCAGATAGCAGAAACTCGCTGTCTGCTGGTATTAAGTCCGTTTCCCTTTCTGGCGCGACCTTGAGGATGGCGTTGCGGCATCACTCGAGCGGCGGGAAGATGGGCCCTGGTGGCACCCCAAAAACACATCTGGAGCTTGGGAACAGGGAACTTCCAGCTCTGTCACCGAGGAGAGGGAGAAGAGGCGTGTCCAGGACAGAAAAGAGGCCGCAAAACCGGCCTTCCTATCAACCTCCCGACTGGTGACTGAAAACACTGAGTCGGCTAGACACACAACAAGAAGCTACTGGCCAGACAAAAGATAAATTAAACACACAAGACACAAACTCGTCCTCGTTCCAAGACAAAAATACAAGGGGACAAAAGGGGCGGGCCTGTGGCCCTCGCAAGCCCAAACAGAGAGAGGTAACCAAACAGAGGAACCAAACAGAAGAGGCAACAATTGGGCGAAACAGACAAACAAGAAGACCAAAAAAAGTCGCAAGAGATACAGGAAAACAATTGACCCTTCGGGGGGAAGAAACAAGAGGTGAGGGCCTCGTCTTCCTTCTTTTTTTCGACTCTACACCTTCCGCCTGCAATCGAGACTAAAAGCGGAGCCGAAAAATGACCCTCGGGAAACCGAATAGGCATGTCGAGAACATCCTCATTTTCCCGGTCTGGGAGGTTGGGTCAAGGTTGAGCCACCTGGCTCCTCTCTTGTACCACCATTATGCCCATGACTTTTTACCCGTGCGCTGGACTGCAACAAGCGCTGCACACGGAGGCAAATGGTCCGTGATCGCTACGATCTCGGTCCCACACGGCCGCCAGGTTTGCTCGACAAGGTCCTCGCAGAGCTCCGCCTGGTAAGGCGGTCCAGCAGTGAGGATACTGTTGAGTGGCCCCCTGGCCGGACAACGCTTGCGGCTTTATAGGCCCCGTTCCGTTCTCCGCTGAACTGGAACGTCTGCCTTCACCGGTAGCGTGGCGTTCCTGCTTGGGTCGGAGCCAGCCTCGGTCTGAGTGGGCTTGCCACCACGGTTCCATGGGGCGTATGTGAGGCAGCGGCCGAGCCTCTCCATACCTCGTCACAGTCCAGGGAGGAGGCACCCTGGATTTGGGGCCCTTATTACTGTAGGGGCGGTTCTCCACGAGAAGTCTTTCCCCCCGTAGCCGGATCTGGAGGTCTCCTTGGCCATTTCAGCCATGGGAATGTCAGCTGGACGCCGGCCGCGCGTTGACACACGGCCCTGCAGGTTCCCATGCTCCAGACAGGGCGACGCTGGGGTGAGCGCTATCGCCCGGAGAGCCAGCCATCCGCTCCGGTTTGGGGCAAGCCTGAGCTGATCGAACAACGAAGATTATCATCTTCTTGCTCATCCGACGTCGGACAGGAGGGATCTCCAGAGGCATCCCTCTTTCGTCCTCCATGTAGTCCCAACTCCAAAAGACATCCTTCCGCGGGCGAGACCATGGGTGGAGGTCAGTTGCGGAGCCCAGCGCGTGACACAGGCCGGGGGCTCATTTCCTTGCGCGGACCCGCCCATGTCTGTGATGGCGGCCCGGGCGAATC
This sequence comes from Notothenia coriiceps, assembly GCF_000735185.1. Taxonomy (NCBI): domain Eukaryota; kingdom Metazoa; phylum Chordata; class Actinopteri; order Perciformes; family Nototheniidae; genus Notothenia; species Notothenia coriiceps. Next base: position 24,763,058 of record NW_011333040.1, on the reverse strand, counting down.
AGCGGACCATGAGGGGCCGTCCCGTGTCCCGACAGCAGCGTGGCGTGCTAGCCCCGTCGGCGCGGAGGCTTCTTGATGGTGAAAGCGGGCACAATGCCCGCACGAGCCGGGGTTGTCGATGAGCCTCCTGGGCGGTGTTCCACTGCCCGAGGCAGGACGACGGCAGACCTGGTGTGATCTGGTGCGGGGAATCTTCACTCCGTAGACCCCGCAGAGCCGCCCTCCGAGTCCCTGACTCCCTCTGGTGTCGAGGGGAGAGAAAAGCGTCCAATCTGCGTTCGCCGTGGTGACGGCGTGGAGAGATACCCGCTCGCCCGCACTCATAACAGCGTACGTTGCTCGTGAGGAAAAAAATTTTTTAGTTTACAACCTGTCGTAATCCGCGAGAAAAAATGCGAATCCGGTGTGGTATGGATTTTATTCTCAAAGAATATTAACTAAGGTGTGTTGATAATACCTTTTTATCTTCTTCTCCTCTGGTGTGAGAGAGAAGAAAAAAGAAAAAAACGTGTCCTCTGCTAAGCTGTGGTGTGTGGTCAGATGAAGTGAGAAGCAAGCCTAGCTAGCAAACAGGTGTGCTTACTAGCTGGAAAAATCAACAAACTTATATCTATTATGTCCGAAGGAAAAGTAACGACGACGAGGGTAGATTAAACAGTCTTCTCTGCGAAGCAGAAAAGTAGCCGGCGAGCGCCCGTCGACCGAAAGTTAGCTTTGGGTTCAGTCTGTGGACCGTTAAGCTAGCCCTGCTACCGATCTATCGAGATGTGCTCTGAAGCGAGAAGAGGTGTTTGAATGACGCTGCGACGTGGCGCAAGCTACTTATAGGGTGGGTGGATTCCCTGACGCTGACGTTAAGATCACCAGCCAATCAGGATTGGCGTAATGAGATTGATGCTTCTGTTTGCTCCGCGATGAGGCGCATCCCATAGTGAGACATCGAACGGAGTGTTATGAATGAGAACAGATATGGTATAATCTTTTTAGATTTTTTAAATAGCAATGCAGTAAAAGAACGTAGAATGTTGTACAGTGTCTCAGGGGTAACTTCACTCAAATGTCTACGGTTACAGTAGTACTATAGACATCCACAAACAAATCTTGGATATAACGCCATAAGTTATAACTCTAACAACATGAAACACTGCTGAGGACTGAGATTTTATTTTACTATGAGCAGCTTCAAAAACTGCACTTTCAAAGTAATAAACTACTGCAGAGTCAGGTTTATGTCGGCTCCAGCTGAGACATGGAGCTATAAGAGTTCACTGTGTGACACTCACTTCTCCTATTTCTCTTCTCTGGAGGACGGAGAGATAAGTATTCTGCACCAGGTCTGGTCATGAGCGAGTGGTTTGATGAGCCAAATGGTTAGCAGAAGACAGCCAATTTACAGGCCAGTGTGCATGGTGGACGTGACCAGCAGTGTCTCAGCGGTGCATCAGTTACCTGCCACTCAACATAGTCTAACATCAGGAAGTCAACACTACGCATCCTGACTCATTCTGTCTGCCTCTCTGTGGCTGTCTGTCTCCACATGAACACTTTCTTTTCTGCCTGGTATTACGTTCACTTTGCTGCTTGAGAGCTGCTGATGTTCAACTATCAGATACAAACAAATCTTTCCTGCCTCCTCCTTTTGTCTGGATATGCTTTTTATGTGAATTAGACATGTTAAATCTAACAGTGATGTCCTGCATCTCATTTAAATCTGAGAGCACATATTTCAGTTATTATCTATACATCCAGCAGGTGCACCCGACAGCAAGCAGTTGATCCGCTCTGTCACTCATCCACTCACTTGTTGTGACCATGCATTACGCTCCACTCACAAACTCATTTTCACACCATAGTACCATGAGCATCAAAGCTTGTGAGCGGTGTGGCAAGTGTTTTTTATATAAGTGGTTCTCTTCATCTTCTCTATATCGCTAGAGGTGTAAAGCGAGATGACCCACTGAAAAGACTACCTGCGGGCGTGAAACTCACTTTATTAAAACGTATCAACATCACTGTTCCAAAGTGAATATAATGAAAGTATTCTGGTTGTCTTGGAATTCAATTATATTCAAGTTTTTAGTTGCATAGTCAACATTTCACACTGGTAAATCCAGGTTATGCGTACCAGACAGATGATATGCTTCTAAACAGCTCTACATAAAAACAAAGTCCTACCTCTTTCACAGGAGCGTCCCAGGTATCCAGTCCCAGAGCAGTCGCACACATAGCGGTTCCAGCCCTCTCTACAGACCCCATTGTTTTGGCAAGGGTTGCTCAAACACTGTTTGGGAGGCTCCTTGGAGCAGGAGGGCTTGACCCCGGCTGCCTTCTGGACCTCGGCCAGGCGCCGGATATCCTTACTCTGTCCGTCAATGAATAGATCCCGGATGCAGCCCACGTAGCCGTAGTTCAGTAGTGCTGTCCACACCTCAGTGGGGAACACCAGCCCCATTTTGTTCTCTGGCAGACCCCCGAGGTAGAGATTCTCATCCAAGTCCAGGATCTCACTTTCTCCAGGGGCTGTGTAGGCAGTACGGAGGGTGTTGATAGAAATGGTACCTAAACAAAATTGGAAAAATGTACATATGTTTATTTTGCCTTTTTTAAACAACCCTTTCGGTTATTCAAGTGATTAACACATTATAACCCCTGGTGACTGTAGATGTTTAAAAACACTATCTCCCCTGCAGGAACACAAACATGTATGGAAGCCCCAATTAAAGACGGTTTGATGAAGAAATTAGCTTAATTGGTGTTATCCATCTGGACAAGGTCGGGATTTTCTTCATTTACAATGACTGATGAGTGTTGATAAGACACATTCATCATGGGACAGCTAGTCTATTAGTAGCCTAATCTAGGATCCCTAAGAGTATCCTCTCCATTTTCCTTGGATTTCCCATTATAAATCTCCTTTATCTATAAAGCAGTGGTTATAAAAAAGAAAGGAGAAGGGAAGAAAAATCGTTACCCCTTCTTTTATTTCAGCCAACAAAACAAATACAAAGAAACATCATAGCCATCTTTTTGAACTTGATTAACGGACTGCAGGCTGTTTTTTTCACCCTGTCTCTCCCTCTGTTTAGCTCTCCAACACATAAACCTGCAGTGAGAGTTTGTGTGTTTCCCCACCATGATTTATCGCTCTCATTCAGGTTTAATTCTCGATCTGGAGCACGGTAAACAACAGCGGACATGACTGGACTGTAAAGCTGTGGAAAGGAAGGCCTTGCTGTGGGACTCAGACCCGGTGATTAATTTGTATATGGATCTGTTTCTCTCAGTGCAGGAGCCATTGTGGACCTTTAATTAATGGTGGCTGCCTCCACTGCCCGCATCCTCATCCAGTAATCTATATACCGTGCTGAGGATCGGCACAGACAGAGGGAGAGTCATAGAGAAATAGTAGGCTAAGGATGCTCAAAAATAGAATAGCCATGAAGTTATAATTTGCATTTTGAGTGGCAGATACATGCCATGGCAGATATGAAGGAGCCATTGGCTGATTGCCTCGGGCTAAATGTCAGGGACCGAACTGCTTGCTACAGTATGTGGTAGAAAAGTGCAGCTTTTAAGTTGTTCTTTTAGTTAAAGTGTTTATATTGGGAAAGAAGCCCTAAGCCACACATGAAGTTTCAGCAGGGCTGCCTGGCACATTTAAGAGACACATTAGACATGAAATGGGGCCTTTCACATTTCATTACAGCTACCATTAGCATGCATGATTGTACATATCACAATTAATTGCACGTATGATAAATATCTGCATCTGTTTTCAATTAGAGGACACGTTCATTGTGTTTTTTTTTCCTTTTTCAAACTGTTAAAATCTTAAACACTGCAAAAAAAGAAAAAAGAACACTAAGTTAATAATAACCCTGGTTATGCAATTTCTTTATAGCCAAGGTGAGCCAGCCTCATTGTAGAGGTGCTTGAGAGAGACAGCTAAGGACTTAGTGCACAATGATTAACCTGGTCCCACTAACATGTTCCAACTCTTTTCTCAGGGTCTTGGCCCTCGGCATCTGTTTCAGCACTTTCCTGCCGCCACCCACTTCCCCCGCTCTCTAGCCACAGCTGTTGTGACTACCAAGCTTTGCACACTTGGCACAGGCCACCCGTCACACAGCCAGAACAGCTCCCTTCAGGTTATCGCTAACGAGCTCAGTACATCAAACTCATTAGCGAGGAAACTTTTCTCTGAGTAGAGCAGGTGCCCGGCTGAAGAATGAGGATCAGCGTGGATAGCGTGAATCAAGATGGAAGATCTCCCCATTCAACACATAATGGCCGTGGTACAAAAAGATCCATTGTTTGTAAAGTAAACACTTTCTAATCCTCTTCTTTAAATCCCATGGCATTGGTACCTAAATGTAAGTGTTTTTATAGTTGTTTACAGCAAACAAGGATGCCATAGACTCTATAAGCATTACATTAATGCACACAATGTTCAAATATTGTTCAAATATTGCTTACTATACATGTTTCATATTCTATAATTCACTACATTATATTTTGCTGTAAATTACTTCTTTACTTTATTGTATTGCTATCTATATTTGTTTACTGTGTTCTTAATATAGTTCGCTATCTGTGTACTTTTTGGATTTTTTGTTTTATATTTGATGTATGCACCATGACATCAAGTCAAATTCCTCGTACGTGTGAACCTACCTGGCAATAAACCCGTTTCTGATTCTGATAAGACTACAGTATTCATGTCTGTCTAAATTGATATAAGTGGGAGACAAGAGAAGGTTGTCAGCATCTTTCAGGCTTCTGCTCAGAGTGTTCTGCTCACTTGTCACAGTCCTGTAGAAAGTGTGTAAACAGTCAAGAAGTCGGAAGGCACTATATAATCCCATGGGGACATGTGCCATCACCAGGCTAGAAGCATAGGAACCATATGACATACAGTATGCACACAGTGCAGGACGGACTATGTTTGGAACAGTTGTCATAGCCAAGAGGGAGACAAAGGCAGTGTCTCTGTGAACGCTGCAGAGCATAAAAGAGGAGGAGATGGATACAGAACAAGATGGGAACATGGAGATAAAGATGTCTGGAGAGAAGATGAGGGAGGGGTATATGATATCAGATAAGAAAGCAGATGAGGGAAGTTGCAGCAGCAAGTCATATCTAGAGAAGCAAGCACAGGGCCACACATACAGCTAAGGTGGGTTGATTAAAATGACGATGCAGGCGTTAAATGAGAATGTTGACAAAGACCAGCATTCCACGACACTCTAAAACCCATCGACCACATTTCTGTTCTCCCCTTCTTTCTCGGTGTCCTGAGTGCTACTCCATCATCAAATCTGAAGCCAGAGTTCCAAAGGACATCTCAGATCTCTCTCATACTTTTTCTGCATCAGCAGCACGGCTCAACTTGGCAGGATGTCCCCTAACCCCACTCACACATCCCCAAAACATGGCAGACAGGGGATTACTACAATCCAGTTAGGGCGATACGGCCAAATCTCTCTATGTGATTGGATTCTCTGTAGAGCTTGCGAGTGGGCTGTGGGGATGGAAGGGATGTGTTGTCTGTATCTCTGCCTATGTGTCTGTTTGTGTACAGTATGTGTGTGCATGTTTGTGTGTGCCCTGGCAGGAAGTGGGGCTTCAACAGAGAAATGTCCGTGTAATGTCTCTGATGAGTGACCCACAGCACTCGCGGCCCAGGAGCCCTCACTTAAAAGCAGAGTGTATCTCAGCGTCTCTAATGCATTGAGGTTAGAAGATGCTGTCTGAGAGCGAGAGTCCATTTACAGTTTGCTTCCTGCAGGAAGAGCCGGCTAAACTAAATAGGGCAGGGATCGTTATCAGGCACTGTCACGGCTACACGAAGAGCAGCTCATGGAGGACCCGGCAGCAGCTGATGTCCGGCTGTTGATTTTCATTTTTGAGCGATGCATTTGGAGTTGTGTTTTAATAAAACATCTGACACCGATGAAAAGCAGAGCATACCGCATGTTTTGTGACTCGCACTCTTGTAAGACTAGTGAGTACTTTTCTTATGTTTTTAAATTATCTTATTTCTATAAATCATTAAAACAGTAGTACTAATTAGAGCTGGGGTGTAAAAGTGCCGACACAAGCCAAGCTAAGGTTATGTCGTAGGAGGGACAGGGCTTTTTCTACTGAGCTTCACATGTGGACTATAGTGAAATAACATGTTGACAGAGATGGACCATCCTCCTTCAGGCTTTTATAAAGGTTACAAATTGTTTAGAGCATGACCTAGAATATCATTCCATCAAAATATTACTTTATCTTTTTTTTTGTCCATGAAGTAAATGTTACTAATGTTAAAAAACAAATATATTAAAATCTGCATTCAGAAAGCTGTTAGGATAATGTCTAAATAACTAGATAGTCACAAAACTGCTATGTAATGCACCGTTATAGTAACCTGTGGGAATGGAGATTTCATGAGGCCTTTACAGTAAAAAGGAACTGACAAATTATAAATGGTATCATTTAAAAGTGCCATACACACATCATTACACATCCTTAATAAAATAGCTTTTTGCAGTTTATAGATATTTTATATATTTAAGGACTTCATATTTGCAGAATTAAATGGACTTATGTTTAGTAGGGTCAGCATAGGTAAAGTTCATAATTTGTAACACTTTGTGAGTGCACTGTGTAGTAATCTCACCATCTTGTTACTAAGTCATCATAATACAGACCTTTTTATGTCCCATTTACAAGCTAGTATGCAAGAGCTGATGCCTTAGACTTTAGGAAAGGGAGAAAAGTTATTTTGAAATGTCATTAGTGCACAGCTCAGCACTGTGCAGTAACTGTCTCAGGCCTGGGAGAGACCACCTCCTGTTTCCATGGAAACTTGGGCAGGGTAGACAGAGAGAACAGCGAGAAAAGATGTTCGATAGCTTTTGTGTGTGCGCACATGTTTGTGTGTGGGGGTGGATGATGGAGGTTACTCGAAAGATAATGAACACAATCTAATTTAGACACCGTTTCTTATCGCTTGGTCTACGGTAACTAAATGTTGTTGATTTATGTTATTTGAGAAGTCACCCACAGCTCTTTGTTGCCCAAATGTGTTAAGCTGAATCAAATCAACACAGCACTGTAAATTATAGTGTTCAGCTAACTCAGAGTATTTGAGCTTATCTTTTTTTTTTAAAATACCTTCAATGATTTGTGCAGTCAGATGTAGAATTATTTAAAATAACACATGGATGTGCTATAGCTATTCTAACAAAGTATACAGCTCAATTTAGACCACAGCCCAGTATTGCTTTGAGGGGTAATGAAACAGTAAATCTAATTTCCACCTCTTGAGATGGAGTGGAAAATATGGTCAAGGGGTATACAGTATCTAATTTGCAGCATGACATTGCGAGGCCTTGGCTCTAAGCACAGACTAACAAATTGCTGCTTAGATAAGCAAATCAACAGCGACCAGAGGGGAGCAACTCTGAGCTTAGAGGACACAACAGGAGAGGGGGCAACATATTTGTGTGGCAAATTTTACTCTGGAATCGTAATCTATGACGCACGGTACCACCCTGTGAAGTTAGTGTCCTCAAAATATTTTATATTGTATGTCCTGATTCTGAACGGTTTAAAATAAGCATCCAGTGCAAATCTATCATTAAGCGAAACATCTCTGTCAATGTGCATGTCCTTCACACAAAGAGCAGGTCATCGGATCTACTTCACGCTTAGCGGGTACATTGCTGGGGGACCAGAGTAGTGCAAAGTTCAATGTGGTGCAATTTGGCCAGCTGTTGGCGCTATAAAAAATTATTTTACATTTTTAACTTTTAAAAAGCAAGTCTAAGAAATTATGATTCCTTTTTTCCTGGAAACTGTGGGCAAAGACACATCTATATACAGTATAAGCCTATTTAGCACATGTATCACTCTTTTGCCATTCTGAATTAGGTCAAAATCTTTTTTTTATGGTGTTTCTTCCTACAGCTTAGAGTATTGTCCTCAAATTAGGTTGAAAACATAATTGGAACAAGCTGGTTTTCATAGTGTTGATCATCCATACAGTTTCGCTATAGCTGACCTTAAAAGTTTGCTCGATTGCTGTTCGATTATATTACTATAAGCCGTGCCGGCTTATAGTAATATAATCGAAGGAATAACCGTAAGCTACTGCATAGCTCAAGAACCGTTCGTCCAATTGACTTTAAACTTGGCAGGAGTATTGCAGAGGAAGTATTGCAGGAAGTATTGCAGAGTGCAGAGTACTGCACTGAAAATGTTAGAAGTTAATCGGATGAGCTGGTCTTGTGAATTCTGCAAGCTGCACTTAAAGAGCCAAAGCTACTGCATGGGTCAAAACTGAATGGGTAACAACGATGTAGTAGCAGAAGCCCTGTTACAGTGCATATTGTTAGGCTTGTGATTGTAGTAATAGACGGAAAAGTTACCTGATCTGCCATCTCGCTGGAAGTCCACATGGTACCACTCGCCGTCATTGACCTTTTTATTGACTGCCCTTGTCTTGGTGGTCCCTGAGCCCATGTCCAGCAGCAGGTACAGGTGGCCATCCAGCATCTCAATGGCGAAGAAGTCCACCTTGAGAATCTGGGGATTCTTGGAATCCTTCGGCGGCTGTTTGGGCTTGCCGTGGCTGAAGAGGAGAAGGCCGTTGGGCTCTGTGGTGCGGAAGTCGAAGGAGATGGAGCCCGTCTTTTTAGCGTTCCACTTATTGAGGACAATAAAGGACTCTGGCGTCTCGAATGTGATGGGGTCCAGAGTGGCCACATTCTCGCACTTGAACGCCACAGTACCATGGACCTTCATCTTGGGATCACCCTGCTTCGCCATCCTGGACAGCTCAAGCCTCACATCATTGTTTTTGTACACAACCTGAATTAAGAGTAGAAAAGGGAAAGTGAGGAACTGCGTTTAAGTGGCACCAATTGTCGTTTACATCACCCTGCACAAAATATAGTATTCTGGTTGGGTGAAGTGTTGAGACCTCTATTTTGACTTTTGCTTGTGTGTCGACTAAAAGAAGAGATAGTCTCAATTTAAAAAAGGTAAAGGGGAGGGTAAAAAAATGTTGATCAGGTACAGTAGCTTCTCCTGGAATTGTGTGTGAAACTTCAGATACAAGTGATACATCAAAACTGCTTCCTTCTTTGCATGTGTGAAGTAAAATGCTGATTAAGGCCCCAGTTGAAGCCTGTTATTAGAATAAATGTGTGCTGAAAATAAAAAATGACTGACATTTGCTTTGCATATTTCTATGAAGAATGTCTTTTATCAAAAGCAGTTTGTATTCTCAGACACTGTAGACAAGTTAGAAAGGGTTTGGCATTAGAGTGCTTTATTTAATGAAGTGCATTAGTGATGTGACCTTTGAGAGGCTGAACACTGTAGAGGTAAGACATAAGTGACAGACAGTGGCAGCCTATTATAAAAAAGGAACCACCTCATTAAAATACCAATTAACCATGAATGACAACTATTATCATATGGAACAGTGCAGACCGATTTCCCAACCTGATCACATTTAATTAGCATTTGTCTAGCTCATCAACTCTATTTTTCTATGAAACTTGTGAAAATCCTGTGTGACTCGTAAATGCACCCAAAAAGGCATGATACATTTGGTTTCATAAACTGTAGGATTACATTTCAAAACATCTCTAAATCAAACAATAAGCTGCATTGTGTGTGAGGGGAACGGCATGATGCACTATGTGGAAATCAAACAGGTTTATAACTGTAATTGGCAACAATCTAACAAAAATGAATTAGCAATAACTTTGTCATTATCCAATATCCGTAATGAAAGAGGACCTTGATCAATTGAGCTGAAATAGCAGGTATCCCTCTGTCTAATTTACATTTGGTGAAACTAATTAACATTTTGGTGTGTAAAAGATTGTCACTAAAACATCAGTTGTGTTAGAAATACTTACTACAAAAACACACTTACAAACATGAAGTGATTGAATTCAATGTGTCAATCAGTTCCTGAAGAAAATGCTATGAAGAAATGGACTTTAAAAGACAAAGCTGTCAATAGTATGCCAGGCAGACTATCCCCAGGGGGCAGAAGCAGAGTCAATTATCTCTTTCACACCGCTCCAGCACTGCTAATGGGTAGATAAGGTTATCAAGTGACGGATAGCCCAATTATGGTCAGCATGCATATATATTTACATAACAAAAGAGACATAATGGTAAATCTATTGCTTGCAACGGGACAAATCAAATGAGTTACAGCTGTGGAAAACTCTGGCCGTGTTCTTTATCTGTTGTCATGCTAAGCGCTCACCTGAAAACAGGGACACCTCCGATGGGATTGCATGTGCATGGAGCATTATGTTTATCACTGAGCCAGATCTACTGTGTCTAACTGTTCAGGTAGATTGAGCTCACTGCCGTGCACAGATTTAGGTAAGCTCAGGCTTATGTCCTTGTTAATGCTTTGTGACTGACTATATCAGACTGTATTCATATGCACTGGGGAAAAAATAAAGTTGAAAAACAGAGGCTTTTATTCCGACATCTTTATCCATTCTCTTTAAAAAAAAGTCTGAAACAGAGACAAATGGAACGGTTTAAATATTCCATTAGAATAGAATAATAAGAAAAAGATAATCCAATTAGAATCTCCTGACACAAGAAATAAAGAGTAATGAATAAAAGGTTGATATCTCTGCATGGTGGACCTTAGTTATGTAGACTAAAGGTGCAACAGACACAGCCGAATACATTTTTTATACCCAAGACAAAGGGCACCTTTCAGAGTCAAAGGCGCTTTGGTCTGAGCTACAACTGCTGCTGCGCTAGTACTGCTGCACTAATTTGTCATCAAGCTATGTGCTGTGACAACTGAGCAATTACTGCACCACCGTTTGTTTTGCCATCAGAACCAACAGGCAGGCGTGGCGGCTCAGACTGGAATCTGCACACAAATACAACAACAAGCCGCTTCGAATCATGCCATCAATCACAGCCTGCAGCACATGCTGTTAAACCACCGCTCATATGTTATGACATACACAGAAGATGACCTGGAACAGGGCTTCTATAGAAACCAAAAGGCTCCATGACAGTCTGTCAGTGCAATTAATATATCAAATAAAAAAACATTTACGTGAGCTCAACTAACCTTATGATTGAGAGTATTTCGGCCTTGTCTCTTCTTTTTTTTATAACGCTAATAACAATGAAATGATCCTAGTGGCAAACTACAGGGGAATTCTGTATATCCCACAACTCTTTGCGCCATAATACATTGACATTAGGATAGTGAGAGCAGCCGCTGTGCTTAAGCTGACCAAGAAAAGTGAGGACAGCTCAGTGGGGAGAGACCAGGCTTAGGGTAGACCATTTCCAATCCCTTTGTCACCACATCTTCAGCAGCTCAGAGACATGTACAGTAGTTAACTAAGATACTATCCTTCAGAACCAGACCTCTAATGAGCTGTACATGGCGTGGGGACATGTGGTCCACGCCCTGCCTGCTCATTAAAGGGAGCTTCTTCAGACATCTATGAGACATTTGCTAAGGACAACAGTCTGCGCTTGAGGTGAGTGGGACAAAATGTAGGACACTAGAGAGAGAAGAGAACAAAACATAAGGATGCTTTTCAAACTAAAAGTTGAAATAAATGGATTATTAATTTTGCAGTACTTAAGATATGTTTCTGCCAGACATCTTTATAAATACAAGGCATCTCCTAAAGTAAATGCTTAAGGTCAGAATGCCTTATCAACCAGCCAACAATATAAACACTATTGTGTAATGACCTCTTTTGCCTCATCTGGGAGACGTACATTTAATCTTCACACATTAGCCAAGTGCACCAGGTTGCTTCTGCACCTTTTCTTCAAGTGAGGGTGAGGGTTAAATCTTAGTTGCTAATTTCTAGAACAAGATACATTTGCTACAGTAAACACAAAATTTTATGGTAATAAGGTAAGCCATTAGGCAAGTAGCCTACGATAACATCAGTCTGGTACCTCAGTCCCCAGTGGAAGAATAGTGAGGTGTTTAGTGTGTCAGTTGGCTGACTGCTCATGAAAATTCAACTGCCTGATCTCAGGATCACTGCTCTTCTTTGAAGTGCACCTGAAGGAGCCGTATGAAGTCTGTGCTAAATTCCACTCTAAGACTGTTCTTTATGTGCAGCTGTGTGGTACACCAGACACCTCGGTGTGAAGTTGTGTGTGTGGGTGTGTGTGTGTGTGTGTGTGTGTGTGTGTGTGTGTGTGTGTGTGTGTGTGTGTGTGTGTGTGTGTGTGTGTGTGTGTGTGTGTGTGTGTGTGTGTGTGTGTGTGTGTGTGTGTGTGTGTGTGTGTGCACAATCTTGTGTGTTACATTATGAGTGCACTGAGGGGGAGGTAGAGGCATAATAAAGTTTGTGTGAGAAACAAACTAAAGCAAAGAGTAAAGGAGGAGACAGGGTCAGTGTGTGGGTGGAATGGCCTGTTTTGGAGTCCTGAGGTGAAGCCAGTCATATCCTGAACACCCACCAGCGTCAGAGAGTACACAGAAGCAGTGTTTACCTCCTTGAGGCATCCCATGAAGTTGTTGCTGACTGGAGATCCAGGCAGGTCAGCTGTGCTAGGACTCCCTCCAACATAGAAGAAGTCGTCAGAGCCTAGCATGGTGTAGTCTTCCTGTGTATATCCCGTGGTGGTCAGAATCCCATCCACGGATATTGTCACCTAGACAACCAAGCACAGGGAAAAGACACACTATACTCAGACAGCCTAAGTAGTGCAAACTCACTGCCTTTCCTTCTTGTCGTCTATTGAAGACTTCCTTACTTTTCTTAACCCATTTTCATGTCTGTTTTTATTGTCTTTTTTCTTGTTTTTATTATTATTTTGTCCAGTTTGATTAGTTGGAAGACTGCAAGCCTTCAAAAGAATGCTATTCTAGTTAGAGTGTTAGTGAAGTGCACATTTTTTATACAGTGTTAGTATTGCCCCGACAGCAACGTAAATGTTATTTAGCAGACACAAAAATGGTGTTAGTAGAATGTTATCTAGGTTAGTTAAATCATTAATCAAATATTAGTACATCCAGCAGTTCTACAAAATAAATCAGAAAGTGCTACTTGGTTAGAAAGGGAGCACATGCTATGATGAGCACAATCACCGTTTAGTATAGTCAATGACTTAGGGTTTAAGAGAAACATGAAACATGAATGCATTTGTGTTTTCTTTTTGATTACAAGCAAAACAAAAAGAAAATGATTGAATGGGATACCGGGAGTCAATATTTTAACACTTGCCATAACGTCAGAAGCATGCAGAAGCGTAGGGACACTGAGATATACGTAAGAATTCACCAGGGAAGCACCAAAGACGAACAAAACTTAACTTTCACATTTATGTTGACTAATGGGCACTGTGACAATTGCAACACATAGTCAAAGTGCATGCCATGCAAAGTGAATGGGGGTTCAACTGGCTGAGCCAAAGAGCATCAGGCCAGCCAGACAGGAGAGGGTCCTCATTATTAACCACAGCTTGATGCAAAAGGCTCGAAATGATGCTCCTAAAAAGGTGGATTAAACAGAGTTGGACAGGAAACAAGTGAAATAAAGAGGGTGAAACCAATGAATGAACCAAGAAATTAAAAAGGATTTGAAAAGTAAGCAAAAGAGTACCAACCGCAATTTCCCTTTTTTGTAAATGACGTCTACAATAAAAATAAAGAAAGAAAGAAACACACGGCAAACCCAAACTAAGAAACAATTAGAATGATATCTACCGAACAATGTAGTTTGTTTACCATAGCGTGTCCAATGCCTGAGTGCTTTGTGGAAAAGGGGGGAGAAAGGAAATTAAAAACTGTGAACAGAATAACGATTGTTACTCAAATAATATATGATGGTCAATACTGTTAGTACATTGTTGAACGGTAAAAACCATACTGGTTAGTAGATGACACATTCCATGAATGATGTTAGTTTGTTTCCAAAGCATGTTAGTAACATAGAGAAAGAAGGGCAAAATAAGTTTAACAAGAAAAAAGCAGACTAAGGAAATAACAATATAGCTCCACAGGAGGTGCCAGAGCTCAACCAGTGACTCCCTATGTACCTCATGGTGTTCTTGCACCATGTTTTTTTATGTAACCCAACCTCCTTACCAAAGTCCTGACAAAAGGTTATGATTGACAGACTAAATGGTATATAAGAAATAATACCTAAAGCACATCAGTTGACCCTCTTTTAGAAAGTCCCATGTTCAAGACCATTATGACACATGTATATTTTATATATTATTTTAGGCTGGAGACCAATCCAGGGTATCAGACTTCCCGTCGCTCGTACAGTACTGTACCTCCATTTGGTCTTATTGATGAACTTTAGGATCACTTTACTGCAATGAGACAAAGCAAAGAACACCCTGATACAGAATGAGGAGAATGGCCATTTGGATTCCCCCAAAGAGCATGCATTCAATATGCATGGTCGTCCTTCACTATTTGAATACAGTGAATGTTCAGGCTGGCTAAATCCTTAGGGTTGCCAATGTTCAATCTTCTGGTTGTGCAGAAGGAGAAGCTTAGTGCTGAGGTGAAGAGAAACATTTCCCACCAGATGAGCAGGAACAATGTTATTTAGGACAAAATAATCAGTTTGATACTGTAGGGTAAATAAATAAGTGTTTGATGTCTATTAAATGCATTATTCCTGTTTGTCAGGCAAACTTGAAAAGCTTATATTTAAAAAGTAACAATGTATGGGAGACATTACAAATCTTTGCTTCCACTTACTGTATCTAACCTCACCCTGATTTAACGGACATAACCCTGCCTATTATTCTGTAGCTGATTTACATTTGCTTAATCAATGAATATGGCAAATGTTTGCAGATTTTCTTTCGTCAATATAACTGTGGGGTTAAGACACCAGTGGGAGAATGGTTTTCATATCATTCAGTTAAGACAGCACGGAAAAAGGAGTTGCTGCTGCTGCAGTAATCTCGTACTCTGGATTTAGAAAATCTGAACTATTGCAGAAAGGATTCTGCTAGATTTTACAGGGCCACAAGTTAATGGTGGGTTAGGTAATTCACTTCAGAAACACTTTTTGTTATATTCCATGGAATGCTCTTAACATCCCGATAGCAATGAATATATTAAATGCTTTGACAATAAATACATACAAATATTTAATCTGTGGAAGCCGTGGCGCTGTAAAAAGCACGACCAATCATCTGAGCCGGCCCGGCTAAAATAACTGGATGGCCTACCTGCCTGTCAGCCTTCCATCTTCCATCTGTGCACAAACTTATCTCGTGCCCTCATTGGTCATGTGCGCGTTCGTGTGTGTTGGAGGAGGGGCTCTGTAAGGAAGTCTGAAGGAAGGGGCAGATTTTTTTCGGCTGCGTTCTTTTCAAATTCTAGTGCACTCGAGCTGGTTTCTCAATTCTTACCTATACCTTTAACTATTTTTAGGGTGTAGCTATATGTTTTATTTATTTCAAAGTGGGCCCATTTTAATAATATTTATTTTCCTTCGAATGTGCAGAGGACTCCCCAAGTGCTGTGTTTAATTATTTTAAAGTAGGCCTGTATATTATTTTAATTCTCCTTATAGGAGTTCTTTGTTTCTTAGTAGAGGTTAACAGTTTTATATAATGTAATAAATAGCCTAATAAATGAAAAACAACTGTAGTTTGTGTCTGATATAACAATAAATACAACTTTATTAGCTATCAAGCTATGAAATATGTTTTGCGGCTCCAGACAAAAAAATGTTTTGGAAAAAGCAGCAAAATTGCTCTTTT
>NW_011333040.1:24741410-24747211 GCF_000735185.1 Notothenia coriiceps | reverse complement strand
TAATATTACTAAGTTA
The DNA here is from genome assembly GCF_000735185.1 of Notothenia coriiceps. Classification (NCBI taxonomy): domain Eukaryota; kingdom Metazoa; phylum Chordata; class Actinopteri; order Perciformes; family Nototheniidae; genus Notothenia; species Notothenia coriiceps. The sequence continues at coordinate 24,747,195 of NW_011333040.1, read as the reverse complement.
CATTAAAATAATTATACTTTATTTTTAAATTATAATTTTATAAAAAAAAAATAAGTTATGACAATCGAAACAGTGTGGGGAAGAGGGGGGGGGGGGGGGCGGGGCCGGGCGCCCCTACTGACCCCTACTGGGCCGGCCGCCACTTTAGTCTTCATGCAATACGATTTTGGAACATTTTGAATGTAAAGTTCATATTTCAGTATCATTGACACTGGAAGAAGATGGCTTATCATCCTCATCAATATAAATGGACTGTACCAACAAGGTGCTTTTCCAGTGTTTGTGACCACCCAAAGCACTTTTACATACAAGTCAGCCTTAACCCATTCACACACATTCAGGGTTTCATGATGTTTGATTTTGTGTTTCCTGTTTTATTTTTGAGAGGTTTTTTCCCGTGTCATGCTTTAATTTATGGTCAATGCCTGTTGTGATTGTTGACCCCGCCCTGATTCTTTCTACCTGTGTCTTATTTGCCTTTTTCCCTTGTGTTTTCACCTGCCCTCTCAAGCGGTTTCTGGTTATTTCTAACTGTACGTAAGCCTTACTGTCCGAGTATTCTGTCAGTTGGTCGTTAGTGTTTATAAATACATTTAAATTCTAGAATTTTGCAGGAGTCCATGCAGAATTGTTCAAAATCGACATACTCGTCCCTCTATAGGTTAATGGTGCGTTCACAGCGGACTCAAAGCAAATTGTCACATCGTGATACTCACGCGAGTTTGGCCACACCATTGCAAATCGCATCTATTCGCGTCTTTGCATTGACATGCAAATGTTTTTTGCGTCCGGTGTAAAGGCACCATAGGTTAAGATAAAAGATGGTTGTTTTTGAAGTCTACTGTATTTGTCCCTTTATTAAAACAATGGTCCCTTGATTTAAACTTGTCACTTGGTCAGAGAGCACTTCTTAACTTAAAGTGGAACTATCATGCTATATTTGAAAAATATATTGTAGGGCCATACCTATATAAAGTATATAAATATAGTTTTTTTTTCAAAATACCAAACAGATCCTGCATTTTAGCCATGCCTCATTTTGCTCTATTTGCTCTTTCCAGCCCTGTTTTTGTAGGGGACTGATTCTGTGAGCTGCAACTGACCACGCCCCCCTGCAGGAGAGGGGAGTTGGCAGTTACTTTGGCATTAGGGCACGGATATCTAGATAGTTTCCAAGGTTTGACATAATGAATTATGCTACTTTTAAAGCAAGCAATGATGTTTTCAAATCTGTAATCAAAAAGCTCCTCAAAAACACTATTGAAGCAGTTCCTGCCGTTGCTACGTTAGTTCAAACAGTAACAACGGACTATTTTTCTTAGCGGATGCATGTCAATTGAAATCAATACATACAACTATTTTTAAATCAATAAAATCATTTTCTAAATCCATAAAAAGCATTTCAATTAATATTAGGAGTCATGTCGTTACTTTGTTGAGAATGTGGCCATGTAATAAGCGCTTCGCGTCGGGCTCCTGATTAGCCTGTCTGTGTTCTTTTCCCCATAATGACCGCGTCGCTGCACATTATCCCTTACATATGATTAAATAGAGTCATTATTCATTTGTTTTAAAGCAGGAGGCGCAAACGCTTGCCTCGGGGAGGGAGAAAAAGAGCCACAGCGGAGAGAATAAACAGAAGGGCAACCATGGCAACCATGCAAGGGAAGTCTTCTTCGCTGCTTTTGTGGCAGACTACAGCGCCACTTACAGGGCCCTATCCCCCTGTGTGCCTTGGCAGTCTCATACTACAGCGTCTCCAGCGCTTTCGAGCGGCAATGGCCGGCCGTGGCCCAACCTCTCATTCCCCTGATAGGTGGAGAATTGACCAATAGCCGTAGCGCCACCATCCTGACGTCAGGACAGTGTTCAAATCTGGATCAGTCTGTATCAGATCCGTTGCAGCCCCTTTTTTAGAGATTTGGGTATGGAGGAAAATAGAGAGGGTTGTGTTTTCTGATACCTGGTGAGTTCCCTGGAACAACGGGACACATATTCATGTATAAAAGACGTACAAAAGTGCATTTTGCATGATAGGTCACCTTTAAAGTAAGAAATAATTCCACAATGAGATCATTTCTTTTCTTTCCAGATCTGAAATTATAGTTTTCAAACAGCCCCTTTATATTAATTTCCTTTATATTTGCACTCAGTTTATCTGGCCATAATTAATTGATAATAGCCCTTAATTAAAAATCTTAACATTGTACATTTCTATTAACAGTCCTTTTCAAAGTTACGGTGGTTTGGTTGAATATGGCCAATACACTGTTTGAGGAATCCAATGAAAACACAGCAAGACAAGCCTCAGCACAGCCCTGCACACTTCGACGCCTCTTCCTGGTTAGAAAGCTAGATGCCCGGGATAAGATAGGGCCTGGCGATTAGATAAGGAAAGTCTTTTGAAAGTGATTTCCCGCACAAGCTACGTGATGTATTCAATTTAGATGGTAAGATATGCATGAAATAAATTGGATTTGGAGGGTGAAGATAATACATTTCTACATTCACAGATGTTATTTAGAGAGCGATTTCCACGCTTGAGATTGGTTGGATTTGTTTATCCTGGCTCTGTGGCTTGTGAAATGACGAGGTGAGGATATGGATGAAGCACAGTGGTTGGTTGGTTGGTTGGTTGGTTGGTTGAGTCTGGACTGATGCTAAAGTGAATCTGGCTTTGGTATAACTTTGTGATGTAATGCAGCTAGCCAGAACAAATGCAGAACCCCCATACCGTGTAAATACAGTACATGGGCATTGTACGTGAACACTATATACAAAACTTGAGCTGTTAACTACGGGACTTACCATGATGTCATTTTTGGATGGTAATATGCTACCCTATTTGCAAAAACAATTAATGATGAAAACGTTCCTTGATTAATATGTGTTCTATTCAAATGTAAAGCATCTGTGGTCTTCCTGTGATCCTTTTTTAATAGTCAAACCAGACTAGTTTATTTTTTAGCCAGGAAGACATCAGGTCAAAACCTTTCAGGAAAATCATCATAAAATAAATAGACCTCAATTTCCAAATACATACAAACATATATATACTGTATGTGTATATATACTATTATAGTATAGTATAGTATATATTATATAATATTATAGCAATGTGCTATTATGTGTTTTTTTATGGGAAGTTGGAATTTAAGTTGCTAAGAAGGTGCCCAACAAAAAATGCTGGGTGAATAATTTATACTGTATTAATCCTCAACAAGTCAAACCCAGATGCGCGGTCAATTTTCAACCGAGAGGCAAAAGTTACCTAGGTTTTTGATGGACAAAATAACACAGGCCTAAATATTCGGCCTTATGAGTGGTCTTTATTACAACCTTTTTTTCAAAAAAGCCTGTAAACCCCACCTTACCTTTTTGCTAAAATGTTCAGTTTTTTTCTAGGTTGTTGGTTTTTTTGGCGTTTTTTTCTATTTTTCCAATAAATCCCGGGGTCTTAGTTAGATGTATTACCAGGGGTCTTCCTCCCACCCCCTCTCCTCATTCGGCAGACCTAATGAAGGAATTTTTTAGGGTTGCCCAGGGGCTGGCAGGCGATGGCCTCGGACAGTGGGGATTTTTCATTAGCTAATGTTGGACCCGGGATCATTTAATTTGCTTGGCCTTGCTCATGAATACCCAGTGCGGGGCTTGTCATTTGTTGGCGTATAGCCACCTCTATACAATCTCCCTAACCCTCAACACAACACACTATACACTCCCCTGCCTCATCCTCTGGGTGTGTCGGGGGCCCTGGATGGGGTCCTGGGACGCCCCACCCGTACCCCCTGAAGAATGGGTTCTGCACACACTTACGTCACTAACTGATGAACCCCCCTCCTCCAGGGGCGTTTTTAGAATTGACACTAGCTGGACATGTTTTTTTTTCAATGTTAGAGACAAGAAAGTTAAGTCAGGTCTCTATGGCGCTCCTATTGTTACTTCACAAACCTGGCGGTGGCTTTTACGGGTTTAATGCTTTATGAATTGAATTGCATTTCGGCTTCCAGGGGTGATTTAGGCCAAATAAGTTGATAGTTAGGTTTTGAAGTCCATATATTGCTTGCCTTGTTTTTTGCCTTTTGATTCACAGAGCTTAATAGCCAGGACAATAGTTTAAAAAAGGCCTGCCCCCCGGGGTCAAGGTTTAGGCTTACGCGATATTTTGAAAACAAATTAAATTATATTTAGTTTTTACTCTGTTCTATTTTGACTTGACACACTTACACATACACAATGCAGCATTTGATCTTGTAAGGATATCCTTTTCCTTTGCAAAGCGAAAAGGAGCAATATTCCTGCGCTTTCTTTTTTCTGAATTTATTTTAATTGTATTTCAATGTAATAAACCAAAGCAGTTTATTGTTGGCAAGAAGCCCTTAGCTCTACTGTTTCTTCTTAAATTCCATATCGTTCCCCACCAAGTTTGGCTACTTGACTGCCGTATGTATTCTCCTTCAGCTGCACGCTTACGATTTCAGTATTAACTGCTACTTTATTCACAAATGTGCGTACACTCTCTAAAATGATCCTCAATGCAAAATAATGTGAAGCTTATAATAAACAAGAGCCGTCCTTCAGCCGGATGCGTGTGTGCTGTTGAACTCTGAATCAGATTAAAATATTGATTATTCAAGGCGAAAAGTTGAATGGCTAGGATGATAGGTACACAAATACTTTTGGTTTATGTATCTTATATTCAGTTCTCCAGGTGGACGTCTCTTCAACTTTTTTATTTTGGGATTAACCCAAAATGTTTTTTTGGTCGATGGTTTTGATATTCAAAAGACTTTTTAGTATTTTGGGATGGCGTTTGAATTCCTGTTCCCTTTTTATGTCTTAAGTTTTGGCGCAAACCAAAATCCCTTTATTAACTGCAAATTTGAAATTACCCAGTTGCTGTTTCGGTTTTTAAGTTTTATGGACATATTTTGGTTATTAATACAATGCAGGCAGGCCAAATGTTAATTTACATTTTGATTGTTTACAGGAATGCTAAACTCCACAAACAAGCTTCTTCTTTATTATACACTGTTCAGGATTATCCACACACTTACTCTCCATTGTTCACTTCTCTAATTAGGCCACATTTTAATTCCCGCCATTGGCAATGTGAAGTTTTTTTTGGCAATGCGGACTTAAATTATGGAGCATGCCTGAATTCACCCAACCTTTTGGGTCACCAAGTATCCCAAACACTTTAGAATTTATTTGCTTTGCTTAAATTAGTGTTTATTTTGCATTATGTTCCGAATTAACAATAAATTTGTATCTGGACTAATTTGATTAAACACATTTTTTAGTGGGATTTACCCTTTGGTTTATAGCTTATTTTCATCAGTTGCTTTTGGAAAGAGCGCTTCAGTTGTTTTTGAAAATTCAACAAATAGGATAAGACGGCCACGAGATTTTCACCCACACCTTTTTGCCAGTTGCCATTTTACTAGTTTTCCATACTTTTGTCCGCTTTTGCTCTTGCTTCTCTTTGTGTTTATCACCTTGGCATACAATCTTTTCTTCTTAAGCTGGAAAACAACACAAGGAGTATTGGAGGAGGTTCGAGTAAAATTACATCCCCAAACAATTTCCTTTTTTACTACCACTAAGATTCCATTTTTTTTTTTGTTGCCACAGCCTAAGGGTACAGCGTATGCGCGAGGCAAAAAAGTATTTTTTTTAAGTCATCCCGGACCCAAATTGGGTTTTGCAAGCTTCAGCATTCTTCCTTTTTCCCTAAATTCTCTTTCTTTTTCCCCTCCCCCCTCCGCGCCTGTTTATACTGTCT
>NW_011333040.1:24727280-24741346 GCF_000735185.1 Notothenia coriiceps | reverse complement strand
ACAATGAAGACCTTTGATCGGCACTTTTCTAATTTTGTCCGGAAGATTAAAACTTTAACGGACATTTTGACCGGCAAAAAAAAAATTCTAACGGGAACTCTGGTATTCAGTTTAAACCCAATTATCAGCATATCCACTCATAGTCCGGTAATTAGCTGCCAACGGACACTCTGCTACACAATTATTATTATTATTATTATTATTATTATGAAACATGAACAATACGTTTTGAAAAATAAATAGTTTCCGGACATTTAACCGGCAAGAAAAAATCCTAGCGGAAACCCTGATACATACATAAGTCAATGAATTGATTGAATTGAAGCGTATTTTCCACTTGCCTGCTCAGGCCAATACAAATATCGCTCTTTTTCCTGTGGTATTGGTATTTTGTCAAGGAGTTTTGTGAAATCTTTCTGTTAATTACAGAGTGCAACTGTGCGCTCCCACTGCCGTGCATGTTTACTACAGACACGGCACCTTTCGATAAAATATTTTTAAAACCGTAGGTAACGGGCCAAATGCCGGGCAAAGGCGTTTCAAATAAGAAAAAGTAACAGGAAGAGTAAAAGGAGGCTGATTCTCTCATGGATAAACTGCTTTAATATTATACAAGCTATTTTTCATAAATGCACCACTCTATTCTCAGAATATCCAAGCATTTTCTTATAAATGTTTAGACTTTAACCATCTTGAATTCAGAGTTATGTCTTCTGTCAATTGAAAGGATTTTTATTTTGAATACTATGAGCATGCCTTTTATAAAATAGTGTTCTATATATTTTTTCGTCTCTCGATTACTTGCTGTAACAATGTATTTCCCCCTCTGTGGGAAATGTGATGTAAAATTAAACTGACACAAATTACCATCTTGCGACTTTATAAATTGTCAAACGGTGTGATTTAATTCAGAGTTTTTACACATAAAGCACCTGAGGTTGAGGCGTCTGCAGTCTCACCTGTCCCGGGGTGGCGGCAGCAGCTGCAGCGGCTGCGTTGATCTGCGCCTGCGCGGCAGCCTGCTGTGCTGCCTGCTGAGCTGCCTGCTGGACCTGCTGCTGCTGCAAGGCTGCACGGGCCTGCTTTCTCTCACACACACACACACACACACACACACACACACACACACACACACACACACACACACACACACACACACACACACACACACACACACACACANCAGCGTTGAGCGGACAAAACACACACTTCAGGTTAGAATATCACATCTAGCTATTTGAATTACCTCTCAAACTACCTAAACTAGTTATAGATATTTTTAGTTTTACTGTCGGGTCACTCATTACTGATCCGCGAGCTGCATGATACTGACGGGCTGTCAGGAGAGGGAGAGAGCGCCCCGTTTATTATTGTAAATTACTGTACACTTTTGAATCTAAAAATATCTATAACTAGTTTAGGTAGTTTGAGAGGTAATTCAAATAGCTAGATGTGATATTCTAACCTGAAGTGTGTGTTTTGTCCGCTCAACGCTGCATGTGATTATGCAGAGCTGCGTGTCGACTCGCACAATCAACCCATACAGGACACCCCTTTCTCCACATTAAGTGTTAGACATTAGAATTGACTATTCTTGTCTGTCAAATACTCTTTTGTCTGTCACATAAGTGGCGCAACTGATGCGGTATTGCGCTAAGCGGAAATGATTTTTGATCGGACACTTTGACCGGAGAGATTTAGATTTGCCGGTCTTCAGCATATTTTACCGGTCATAGTCCGGTAATTACCGGCTAACGGGAACTCTGCTGAATACTCCAGGTACTTACCCATCAGTTAATGGGGCTCATTTTTATATTGCTTCAGTTTATAATCGTAAAAGATCGAAAAGTTCAGATTCATTTTCATGTCCGGTTATACTCTCGCGTTTATGTCCATATCGATCAGATCAAACCCTCCTGATCGGCCTTTATAGAGAGCCCCGATCAAACTATTAAGATTGAATATCGGCCGATAATGATCGGCGTGCTATCGGAGCATCTCTAATTATTACCGGACATTTTGACCGGCAGGTTTTGAATTTACAGTTTTTAAAATAAATTTTACCAGCTAAAAACCGGTAATTATCGGAAACCCTGGTATGTATATTAGGCGCTTTCACACCAAGTACTTTTCCCAGGAATAGTTCCTGGAACTTTTATTCCCCGAAACTATCTAGTAAATCGCGTTCACACCAGAATAAATCCCTGAGGGAGGATTAAACAAATGAAGCCGCTGACGTCACTTCTTCTTCTGCTTTGGGTTTACTGGCAGGCCGCAAACAACTTCACGGTGTATACTGCCACCCGAAGTCCCGGAGCCCCCCGGAGTCCGGGACTTTGGGTGGCAGTAAATCGCCACCCGAATCCCCGGGTAACTCGCCAGAAGCGCCGAAACCTCCTCATCACCGATCCCACGTTTTATTTTGTGTTGCCATAAGTTAGTCTCTCTCCTTTGGTGTGCTGGGCTAATGCTAAAAAAATATATTTTTGGTGTGAACGCAACACCCCAGGAATTATCGGAACTATTTCTGAGAAAAGTACGGGAAAAGTACTCCGATGTGAAAGTGCCTAATGGCTTGCCTTTGGTTCATGTCCAAACGCACCATAAGGCATCAGGGTTAGAGTGGAGGATAGGGGCTAATGTGTGTCTGTGTGCTCACCTGTCCTCTGAAGTTGGTTCGTCCTGGGATGATTCCAGCCCGGATGCCTCGAGCCCTGAATCCCTCTATCCCGCCTCCAAATGCTGCAGCTGCCGCCGCGGCTGCAGCTACCGCAGCCGCCGCTGCTGCTGCCGCTGTGGGAGGACAGCCTATGACACAGCAGGTATTTATCCGCACTCTGACCTCTGCCCCTCCCCCATGTGCCTCTGTCTACTGCTAGGGACGTGTATTCTTATGAAAAGATTCAGCACAAAACAGTATGTTGTCATATAAACAGATTAAAGTCTTATATTATAGAGGGAAAAAACTGGAAAAATTGGAAAAAATAATCCCAATATTGTGATATTCAAGTGGCAAATTTACAAAAAAATTAAGTATTCTCTGAGGTTATAAAGTCTGAAATCTGTGAGAACAAAAACCCTCCAACCTTTAAGAAAACAAAACACTGAAATTATTTTTGTTTCCTTTAAAAAAACAAAAAAAAAACACCTATTACTATATTTTTAGGTTGCTTTTTTTTACAGGCCACTGTAGGTTAAAATATAAAGAGGGAAGTTATGCCAGAGACATAACTCTAAACTAAGAGGTTTTAATCTAAACTCTACAGAAAAGGGAGCAACCACAAGCCTAAAAAGGCCCTTTGAAGCGAATGTGTCCGGCCCCCTGGAGGAGTAAAAGGTCTTAAAGTTATTCAATGTGAATGTAATACTGAATTGGCCTTATCCTTTTGTCACTTCCCTCAGGTACAGCAGCACTCGATGATGTCATCGCCCTCACCTGTGCAGGTGCAGACGCCACAGTCGATGCCCCCCCCTCCCCAGCCATCACCTCAGCCCCCCAGCTCACAGCCTAACTCAGCCAGGTACTACTAGCTGTATCATAATTATAATAACAACATAAATAATAATTATGACAGTAATAAACCCTTATGCCTCATTAAGGACATCTTAAAATGTTTAATAATTCTGTTTGTGTAAATGCATTTGTCCTTCTTTAAGTAAGTATACATCAGCTCCTATATTAAGTGTATATTTAATAGTTAATACAAACTACACTCAGTCAAAAATGCCAAAATTGAAAATGTATAAAATTCAGTTTTATTTATTATATCAGGCTTTACATCTAAAGCCCTGGCTTTAAGATGCAACTTTATACTATTTTCAGCCAGATGGAGACATTTTCTCATGTTCGCTCTATTATAAAAAAGGCATGCTATTTTCTTAGTGTCCTGCTCAGAAAATGAAAAGGCATCAAATTCAATGTTGGTGCTAATTATTGACTTATCACAAACTGCGAAAAAATATTCAATCTAGTATTTAATATAGGCCTACAGGAAATAACAGCATTATGTAAACAAACAACCACTGTAAAGTATCCTAGTTCCAGGTGCTACACACGGTTTATTTTTTTTATTTAAAAGTGTTTATTTTTAAGCATTCTGTAATTCTTACAGTATTGTTTTATTTTATTTTATTTTATTTAATAAAAAATATTTAGCAAAATCTTTGGCATATTTGTTATCCCGGGTTAAAAATAAATATCCGAAGAACAAAATGAAAAGAAAAACCTAAAGAACAAAAGAAGAGTCTAAAGTTATGGTCCAACACTCAAACAAACGCCTGGGTTAAAACTCAGAAAATAAATAAATGTGTTGTAGCAATCAGGAATAACATTGGTTTATTGATTTGACTCCCCGAAAGTGAAAAAAAATACGTTTTGACATCAAAGCATCTTTTTGTCCGTCTGTGATTCGGGTTTTGAACTGCTTCCTGTCTGCAGCTCCGGCCCCACACCGTCGCCGGGGGGGTTCCAGCCCAGCCCGTCCCCTCAGCCTTCACAGAGCCCCGCCAACGCCCGGACTCCCCAGAACTACGGAGTCCCCTCACCTGGGCCCCTAAATACTCCAGGTACTTACACAAACACAGACGCACCGATTAAGAGCTACATAAATCACATTCTATTTAAGTTAGCATTAGCTTTTATGCTAACAGTAAACAACTGAAAATACATTAACATTTCTAATAAAAAATAGGAAGGCATTTATATAAATTCATGATTGGACAAAAATAAATCGTTATCCCTATATACACACATATATATACTGTATGTGTATATATATATATATATATATATATATATATATATATATAGCATGTGTATTATGTGTTTTTATGAGTTGGAATTAAGTTGGCTAAGAAGGTGCAACAAAAAATGTGGTAATAATTTATACTGTATTAATCCTCAACAGTCAAAACCAGATGGGGTCAATTTTCAACCGGAGGACAAAAGTTACTAGGTTGATGACAAAATAACACAGGCTAATATTCGCTTATGATGTCTATTACCACTTTCCAAAAAAGCTGCTAAACCTACCTTTGCTAAAAATGTTTCAGTTTTTTCTAGGTTGTGGTTTTTGGCGTTTTTTCTATTTTTCCAATATCGGTCTAAAGATGATACACAGTCTCTCACCCCCTCTCCTCCATCGGCAGACCTAATGAAGAATTTTAGTTGCCAGGCTGGGCAGGCGATGCTCGGACAGTGGAGATTTTTCATCTAGTAATGTTGGCACGGATCATTAATTGTGCCTTGCCATGAAACCAGTGGGCTTGTCATTTGGGTATAGCACCTCTATACATCTCCTAACCCTCAACACACACACATACACTCCTCTGCTCATCCTCTGGGTGTGTCGGGGCCTGGATGGTCTGGACGCCCACCCGTACCCCCTGAAGAATGGTCTGACACACTTACTGTCACTAACTGATGACCCCTCCTCCAGGGTTTAGAATTCACACTAGCTGACATGTTCATGTAGAAGACAAGAAAGTAAGTCATCTGTATGGCTCCTATTTGACTGTCACAAACTGGGGTGGTAGGTTTATATGGAATTGAATGCATTTGGTTCCAGTGAGTGATTAGGCAAAATAGTGATAGTTAGTTGAAGTCCATATATTGCTTCCTTGTTTTTTGCCTTTTATTACAGATGTTAATAGCCAGGAACAATAGTTAAAAAAGGCCTGGGTCAGGGTTAGGGTTAGCGATATTGAAAACAAATTAAATTTATATTTAGTTTTTTTACTCTGTTCTATTTTGACTGACACACTTACACATACACAATGCAGCATTTGACTTGTAAGGATATTCCTTTTCCTTTGCAAAGGAAAAGGAGCATATTCCTGGCTTTCTTTCTGAATTATTTTAATTGTATTTCATGTAATAAAACCAAAGAGTTATTGTTGGCAGAGCCCTTAGCTCTACTGTTTCTTCTTAAATTCCATATCGTTCCCACCAAGTGGTACTTGGACTGGTATGTATTCTCCTTCAGTGCACCTTACATTAGTATACTGTATATTCACAAATGTGCGTACAACTCTCTAAAATGATGTCAATGCAACAATATAATGTAGTATAAAAACAAGAGCGTCCTTCAGCCATGCTTTCTTTGAATCTGATCAGATAAAATATGTAATTAATTCAAGGAAAAGTGATGGTAATGATAGGTACACAAATATTTTGTTTATGTATCTTATATCAGTCTCCAGTGACGTCTCTTCAACTTATGGATACTAAATTGTTTTTGGTCGATGGTTGATATTCAAAGAGTAGTATTGGAGATGGTTGAATTCCTTTCCCTATGTGTTAAGGTTTGGGCAAACAAAATCCCTTATAAACTGCACATTTGAATACAGTGCTGTTAAGTTTATGGACATATTTTGGTTATTAATAATGCAGAGGCAAATGTTAATTACATTTATGTTACAGGATGTAAACTCCACAAACAAGCTTCTCTTTTATACACTGTCAGGATATCCACACACTTACTCTCATGTTCACTTCTTATAGGCCACATTAATTCCCGCATTGGCAATGTGAGTTGGCAATGGACTTAAATATGGAGCTGCTGAATCACCCACCTTGGTCACCAATATCCCAAACACTTTAAATATTTGCTTCTTAAATTAGTGTTTTATTTGCATTATGTTCCGAATTACAATAAATTGTATCTGGACTAATTGATTAAACACATTTTAGGATTTACTTTTTTATAGTTATTTCATCAGTGCTTTGGAAAGAGCTCAGTGTTTTGATAAATCACAATAGATAAGACGCACAGTATTTTCACCACACTGCTGCAGTTGCATCTATTTTCCATACTTTTGTCCTTTTGCTGTTCTCTTTTGTTTTCCCTTGGATTACAATCTTTCTTTCTTAAGCTGACTAACACAAGATATTTGGATATACATCCAAACATTTCCTTTTTACTACACTAATTCCAATGTGCACAGCCTAGGTACAGTGGGGCAAAAAAGTATTTAGTCAGCCGACAATTGTGCAAGCTCAGCATTCTTTCTCCTCCAACCACGTCAAGTTGAGTTTTTACCAAAAAGTTCTATTTTGGTTTCATCTGACTATATGACATTCTCCCAATCCTCTTCTGGATCATCTAAATGCTCTCAAGCAAACTTCAGACGGGCCTGGACATGTACTGGCTTAAGCAGGGGGACACGTCTGGCACTGCAGGATTTGAGTCCCAGGCGGCGTAGTGTGTTACTGATGGTAGCCTTTGTTACTTTGGTCCCAGCTCTCTGCAGGTCATTGACTAGGTCCCCCCGTGTGGTTCTGGGATTTTTGCTCACCGTTCTTGTGATCATTTTGACCCCACGGGGTGAGATCTTGCGTGGAGCCCCAGATCGAGGGAGATTATCAGTGGTCTTGTATGTCTTCCATTTTCTAATAATTGCTCCCACAGTTGATTTCTTCACACCAAGCTGCTTACCTATTGCAGATTCAGTCTTCCCAGCCTGGTGCAGGTCTACAATTTTGTTTCTGGTGTCCTTTGACAGCTCTTTGGTCTTGGCCATAGTGGAGTTTGGAGTGAATGTTTGAGGTTGTGGACAGGTGTCTTTTATACTGATAACGAGTTAAAACAGGTGCCATTAATACAGTTAACAAGTGGAGGACAGAGGAGGCTCTTAAAGAAGAAGTTACAGGTCTGGTAGAGCCCGAAATCTTGTTTGTTTGTAGGTGACCAAATACTTATTTTCCACCATAATTTGCAAATAAATTCTTTAAAAATCAGACAATGTGATTTTCTGGATTTTCTTTTCTCATTCAATCTCTCATAGTTGAGGTATACCTAGGAGGAAAATTACAGGCCTCTCTCATATTTTTAAGTGGGAGAACTTGCACAATTGGTGGCTGACTAAATACTTTTTTGCCCCACTGTATATGTGTGTAACAGCACTGAGAACGCTTTTTACACACTGGCATCCATACTGAAAGCTTATCGCTACCTCACAGCGCAACCTAAACAAAGCCTTTATTGGTGTCTTTTTTTGAGGGCAGAAAGAATTCCCAAATAAAGGAAATGGGCTCTTAATTTCTTTAGCATTAGTGGGGAGGACAAAGAAAGTGAGTGAGACAATCAGCAGAGACCCCAATGAACAATTTCAGCCTTATTTATTGGTTTTCGGGATTTCCACGGATAATTTGCTGTGAAATGCAGCAATGGACATGGAGATAATTTCTTGAACAAAACCGCCAGTAATTAGTATGTGGCCAGATTCTGAAGAGCATCCCCTGATAGAACCCGGCTGGCTGAGGCTCAGAGCTGGCACAGGACCAGCTACATTTATCCCATCCTTTACTCCTTAAGATCCTGCTTCACCTTCACATCCTCCTCACCAATCCTTTTCTTTGTCATTTCCTTTTGTCTCATCTCTTCCCAGTCACAGTGAGTGATGTCTGCCAACTTGGTCTTCCAATTTTTGTCAGCCAAATGTAGTGTTATATTTCCAAATAGTGTGCTGAATGCCTGAACGCTACCAGCACAGTTTCTCCACAATTAAATGTTCTTTCCAATACTTTTACAAGAGCATTAAGTTGCCAAATTTGTCCTCATCTAGCGGCTGGCTAGTAAGATTCAAGATTCAAAGATTTATTGTCATATCATATACACAACTACGGTGTAGTTATGAAATTAATGAAAAACGTAAGTCAAAGGTTCCTCAATAACAAGACATACATTTTTACAAAAATAAAATACTCCAAAAAATTAAAATAAATTGTGCAAGTTCAGGTGTTCAAGTCTTATGGCCTGTGGGATGAAACTGTCCCTGAGTCTGGTGGTTTTAGTCCAGATGCTGCGGTACCGCCTGCCAGACGGCAGACGGCAGCAGACAGAACAGTTTGTGGCTGGGGTGATGGGGGTCTTTTGTAATCCTGAGGGCTCTCTTCCTGAGCCGCTGGGAGTAAAGGTCCTCCATGGATGGCAGCTCCATCCTGGTGATGTGCTGTGCAATTTTCACCACCCTCTTTAGAGTAAAGCATACTGTATCACTGGTTGCATCTATCAATGGGTCAAAAGGTGGATCAGGTGGAGGTAGATGACGGGAGTGTGTATATTTCAAAGTGTTGGATTGGTGTTGGGGGCAGTGTATGAGATGGAAAGGGGATCATCTGCAAAACGTTTTGGCCATGGCAAACTCTCGTTTTCCTCCTCGAGCTGTGGCCAATTAAGTACATTTAAGCAAAAGACCATTTTATTAGCATTTGCCTACCACAGAACATGGCGATAAAGTCCTCCTTTAAGCGATCTGGAAAACAAATTGGCACATTAACCGGAGAATGGCTGGAATATGCCGTCCTGCCCATGGCCGTTGGGCTAGCCAGGGGGCTTTACAAGTGTGCCGATTCCAAGGCAATCCCTCTGCTTTATCATTCAGCATGACAGTATGGGGCTGAAGCGCAGGACTCAGATGGGTGCGACTGCTGCCAGATGTCAGCCATTAGCTCTTTCTCACTCTCTCTCCTTTCTCTACATGCGCAAATACATATGCACACCCTACAACATTGACTCCCTCTGTTCTCTTTGGCAAGCCCAAGCTGTTTGCTTTTGTGGCCTGACAAGCCCTCTCTATTTATCTGTTATTACATTGGCGTTGTCAGATCCAAAAACCAAGAGGGAGTCTGCGGTGTGTGCCAGCACTGTTGGCTGAAGGTCCGTGTCTACTGCCACTCTTCTCCTCTTCGACCCCTTCCTCTCATTCACACTCACACACTATCGATCAACTTGTATCTGACGCGAGCAAACCACACAACCTGTCTGTCTGTGTGTACACTCCAGATTCCAACTCCATTTGCATTAGCAACTAACTGTCTCTGTGCCTCCCACCATCCTTCCTGGCTACATGTGCCCCCTCTCCACCACTGCATCAGAGGGGCTTTCAGCAGTACTAATGAGGATTAGCATGTTTGTGTTGTTTATATGTGTCACCATAATCCTTTTAGCAATAAGCTGTTTTGCAGGAAGTAGATGTAATTTATGCATGGCACATGTTTCATTGGATTTTGCATTGGCAGGATGGACATACCACACAGACTGGTGCAATTATGTCGCTTGGCAATTAAAGATTGCAACAGTTAATAACCAATATCAAACAAACAAATATCCAGTATCTCATATTAACTGATACTTGTCTCTGTAGGTAAGTGTTTCACAATTATTATTATTATTATTATTATTATTATTATTATTATTATTAAGGCCTCATGTTTTTGTCTCCTGATGACTTTGATACCGTCCAACTCATCATCATGCGGATGATGGTGCCTTGAAGAAAAAACTATTGTTGACAATTTGGGTTTTATATTTGCATCTCTGTTCATAGATTGTTTCAGTTATAACTTGTAGGGTTGACCATTGATGGTTTCACTAAATATCAACACATTGAGAATTTGATAAATATTCATCTGTAATGTGGATTTGTTGTGGGTAAAAGTAAATAATTATAAGCTTCAAGACCAGTAAACTCTAACTAACCCTCTACTCAGAGACCAGAGGTTAAGTGATATATGGGTTAGGGTGGGAAGCAGAGTCCATCTAAGACTTGGTCGGTAATTATTTTAAGGAAAAACGTATGTATATGATGTATAATAGTTTGATTGAACTAATCCTCACGTTTGTTGAGGATTTGTCTAGTTTTTAATAATGTTTTAATTTCAAGTATGAAAAGAAAAGGCTCAAAGCTGACTGAAGGAGAGCTTTCAATTATCTATTATACGTCTACATTTGATGTATTTGTAATATAAATGCGTTGCAGGGCAAATGAGAGAAGCCAGATTAGGGAAGCCAGATTAGGGTTGGGGTTAGGGTTACGGGTTACAGGTTGCAACCCCAATTTGTCATTTTGGGAGATAAGAAGGCTGCAATTTTGTATACAATCTTGTTTAGTGCAGCTTGAATTGGATTAGCACATTGCTGTTGAAAAAAAGGCTCTTTACATGGAGGCCCTGGAAGTCACTATGGGACCCTGCTCTGCAGGCCAGTCAATGAGGCCTGGGGGAGGAAAAGTGCCAGGCCTGGGCGCCGGGCCCTTTCAGTGTCAAGCCCTGTCAGTCAGTGCATGCTGCTCCTCCCGGGGCTTTCATCCTCTCCACAACCCCGGCCATCCCCTCCTACAGTCCCCACAGGCCCATCAAAGCCTGATTTTCCACGCCGGCGGGCCAGCCGAGGAGGACCGCAGCCAGGGACAGGTGGGAGGCAGGGGAGGAAAGGGGAGGCCAGTGAGCCAGCATCTGAGCCTGGGAAGGGTGTTGGGCTCTAGCCAGTAACTGAAAATAGTCCTGCCCTAACACACAGGCATGATTGTGCATGTGGATCCAACACACACACACACACACACATATAGTTGGAGAATTTACCTTGCATCAACAAACACATGCACCACAAGGCCATTAGATTTTAATGGGATCTATTCATTGACGTTATGGCTCTCCTGCATCAATAAAACATTAAAAACAATTGAAGGGACACACTTCATAAATCACTTTAACAACATACTATTTCGGAGTCTGCAGTGGACATAACTCCGTATGGCTTTTATAGACATATACTGTACATAGTATACTACAATAAAGTGCGAGCATCCTAACAGACAAAGGCACAATTGAGTCGCTCCTAGGTTCGCTTTTGTTTCAGTCTGTCTGTGGAAAAAAAGTGATATAAAGCAGTGTCCATCCTCCACAAAGGGTTAAATCTCACCTGTGAGGCCACTCAAGCCATCGAGTCCATTTTCCTCCCGGTCCCAGTCCCCCCGTCCTTTTTAGAGTTTAAACTTCCCCTGCCACCTTCCTTTTTTATGCCGGTGTAAATGAGTTCCCTCACAAAATCTATAGCGCGTCTTTAAAAAGCGATAACTCTCATGGCGGTGCCGTGACATTGACCCCCCTCGCAGGGCAGTTCCGGTTCAGTGCCCAGGCCTCACGCTCGACAAACACACACAAACACATACACGAAACACACACATGCTCAATATCCACACACACACACGCACGCACGCACGCACGCACGCACGCACGCACGCACACACACACACACACACACACACACACACACACACACACACACACACACACACACACACACACACAGGGCCAGACCCCAGGTGCACCAAGAGGAGCAGTTAAATTTCATCATTACCCTTTCTTCCCCGTGTTGAGGCTTTTTATAGGGCCTTTTTATGGCCCGCTCTGAAGGTGCCACTCTGGTCCCAATGGTGCACAGGAGAGAGATAGATAGATGGAGAGGGAAGACGAGAAGGGGAGGGTGGGAGAGGAAGAGCGGAAGGTGGAGCAAGGAGATCTGTACGAGTGGGGGGGGGGGAAACAAGGAGGAGGCGGGCAGGTGAGAAAGAATGCGTGCATGAACACTGTCAGGCGTACAAGCAAAGCAAGTAGGGCACTGGGGAGTGAGAAAGAAGAGAAATGGCACGAGAAATACTTGAGGGGGGGAGAACAGAAAGAAAAGAGGGAGAGGGAGAGAGGGCCATCAGTTGTCAGTGTGACTGCTGGCTGATATAAAAACAGTGGCGAGGGTGACGGATAAGGCGGATGATGAATGGGCTGGAGACACTCATCCATCCTACTGAAGGATTTGCGGCCAGGGAGTCGTGTACATACACATCTAAGGAAGAAAGAACCGTGTGTGTGTGTGTGTGTGTGTGTGTGTGTGTGTGTGTGTGTGTGTGTGTGTGTGTGTGTGTGTGTGTGTGTGTGTGTGTGCGCGCAGGGGGGTGGAATGGGTGTTGTGTGTGTTTTAAGGAAGGTGTGACGGACTGGTGATAGGAAGATGGGACAAGGCAGAAATAAGGTTTTCACCACAAAAATGTGGGTGCGGGAGTGTGTGAGTGTGTGCGTAGTGTTATGCATGAATACTGGACTTGCGCGTGTGCACGCTTCTATGACCAACCCTCAGTGGCAGTGAGACGCTGACAGGCCTCCACCCTGGAAGATGTATGGCCATGCTGCTGTATAACTCGGTACAGGCCCATCCATATCCCTCACTTCTATCAGCAATGTCCAACTCTGTTTATAGCACCAAACAGTGGCCATAATGACACTAGGACTCGGAACATGTCAGGGTTGAGTAGATCGATTGGTAAACATACACACTTGCCTGAGATACACTTGTACATCATTGTCCTGATTTCAAGGGAGGAGCTGTAATGGAGGTAAAATTATTGTTGCAGCTTTGCCAAAAGCTGGATTTTGACACTGTTGCTATTGCAGTGAGAATGTTGGGTAAAAATAATTGTACATGGTCATAAAACCCAATCTTCAATTACACATTGTGAAAAAGAAAAATGGAAAACAAGTTCTCATATTAAGGCATGTATTACAAAAATTGCCTAAGGAAATTAAAGGCTGCTAAAAGTATATATAATAATGGCTTTTGAGTGAGTTCTGCATTTTGAGCAATTCCACAACATTAATTCATCAGTAAAAATGTTTAATTGGGTCGCAAACCAATCTTTTCCTTGTGGTTTTTCATTTGAACAAATATTTCTTTCCTCCCCTAAATAATTCCAATTACTTAAATTCTTCCGTATTTTAATATGGTCAATGGCATTCAAGACCTACTTAATGTAAACCTTGACCGATTGAAATGGAAGCAGATCAGTATATTCCTTTTTAAAGCCATGTAACATACTGGCTCTACAGAATAATAAAGATCTGCCTCTGCATGTTCTAAGAGTTCAGACTCTTGTACAAAAGGTTAATAAAGGCTAAGACTAGTATTAGAGAATTCATCGTTACTCAAGGCCACCATTTCTAACTTTTCTAGCAATTTTCACTGAGCTTGTCTCAAAAACTGCACATAAAGGTTCTTCACAATGTTAGATGGAATGCTAGTTTTTCATTACTTTTCGTGATTCAGAAATCCACTTATCTTCTATTGAACAGCAACATGTTGTCATGTGATTTTCACATAATAGAACAAGTCCAAGTCAAGTATGTCAGCGAAAGTTGTCCTTGTGTTAATAATGTTTACCGTAAATCATTTAAAGACAGCCATTTCGTTTAACCATTTTTTATTTGAACCAGCAGCATTTTCAGGTACAGACAT
>NW_011333040.1:24703324-24727120 GCF_000735185.1 Notothenia coriiceps | reverse complement strand
GGTTACTACCGGAGGACCGAGGAGTCGAGGAGTCGAGGAGGGGGATTTGATGAAATGAGAAAGGGCCAAGGAGGAAAACATTTCAAAACAAAAGGTGGAAAATGAAAACAAAAATCCAAAACCATGACAAAAGTAAGTTATGTTAAGTGAACCTATACCAAGAATAGGAGCATGTTAGATGGGGATGTGTTGTTTGTGTAAACTATTATTCTAAATCAATGCATCTTTATTCCCCAAATCTCTGGAAGTCCGAAACCTAGGAATTGCGGTTTGTTTGAATGTGTGTGTGTGTGTGTGTGTGTGTGTGTGTGTGTGTGTGTGTGTGTGTGTGTGTGTGTGTGTGTGTGTGTGTGTCTGTGCATGGTTCCCAGCCTGGATCTGTCCTCCAGATGACACTCAAGTGACATTGTAATCTACATGGCTGATAAATGCTGGGTGTCATTAGAGCCAGGAGAGGTTCTCCATCGCTCTCAGTGCAGCTTGACATCAGAGAGCAGTGAATCTCGCTGGGGATGCACAGCTGTGTGAAGGCTGACACCCTTGTATCTGGAGTGAAGCTTCCTAAAATCTAAACCGTGCCACTGTCTTAAATAACTTTGGCTTTTGAGCTTCAACGCTGCAATACAAATACATGTTTGTGTGTTTTGGGGGGATGGGGGGTTACATGGTATTCTTCGACGGAGCCAGTGCTCTCCGCCGAGGCATCCATCTCTGGGGCCTTTTGTGTTGGGATCAACAGCCAAGGTCAGCAGCAAAGAGCTTTCCTTGTGTGTGTGTGTGTGTGTGTGTGTGTGTGTGTGTGTGTGTGTGTGTGTGTGTGTGTGTGTGTGTGTGTGTGTTAGTGACACACTAACTGGATCCTTGGCCTATTAATTGGCCTGACAATGATAAAGGAAATGGAAGTGGATGCTATTTGTCTCTAATGCAGCCACACTCATATTAGCCCAAAGACAAATGGACACTGTTTTCCCACATGAGCTATTTTTTAAAAACCCTTCAGAGGGTGTGTGTTCTTTATGGACAGTGTGTATTGTATATGTGTGTGTATTTTTTTTACGTGTTATGAAAATTCTTTCAAAAAAGAATAAATCAAACTATTATTGGCATTTGGGTCCTTGATGAGAGGTATCAATCAAATGATGTAGTGATGATATCAATAATAAAGTGTTTGCATGTGTGTGTATGTGCGTGTGTGTGTGAGTGTGTGTGTATATGTATGCGTGCGGCGTGCAGGGGTGCATGCATGTGTGTGTTTGCGTGCTAAGTGGGTCTAAGGGGGTCAAGGGGTCAAGTGTTGCATGTGCAGTCACAGTTGTGTTTAATAACACAAAGTACACATTCATACGCAGACGTAGGACTTAAATAATCACATGCGCATATGTATGTACATACATGCATCCGAGTAAATATGCGTAGTTTAGGCATGTGGGTCATGGTCACCACCTGGCTATACCTGAGGTCAAGGGTCAAGGATAGACTAAAGCCACAAGCACACTGCTGGGTGATCGGTGGGAAGGCGTGGAGGGTGTGTGGTGTGCGGGAGGGAGCCTTTATTCTTTCAAAAAGGACTATTGTTAATGCTGACCTGATGACAAACTGTGATGACACACACACACACACACACACACACACACACACACACACACACACACACACACACACACACACACACACACACACACACACACACGTAAATACACACACAAGCCCTTAGGCACGTCCATGCACAACACATTTGATATTTTCAAGGGCCCTCAGAAATAGTGGTTCCATTCCAGCCTCATTCTAAGCCAGCATCCACCACTATATTTGTATATGTTGGTCTGACTGAAAACACATTTCATGACAAACAGATTTTTATATTTAATGTCGATGTTTATTTTCGGTGGTTATATTACAGTGAGAATGAGGCAGCAGAGCAGGTAAACAAAGCACAGAAAGCTGTTCAGACAGTGAGTACAGCACAGACTCGCTTGATCGCACTTGTGTTCATATTTGTATGCTCCTCTGGGTATAATATAGTATACGTTATGATTACTTTGTTGTCAGACCAAGTCTGAAATGTGTCTTGCGTCACAGCATCTTCATTTGCAACACCAAGAGGGACAAATATTCCAGACTAAAAACAAAGGAACAAAGATTTAAAGAGGCCCTTTTATACTTTTTTGGGGTTTTCTGTTTCCTGTAGTGTGATATACAGTATAGGTCTTAGTACATGTAAATGGTCTGCAAAGGCTAAAATCCCAAAGTTCATGTTAAAGGGAGTTCCTCTCGCACAAACTCCCCCCCTGCCGGAAACTCCTCCATTGTACTCCTTTGTTTACTTCTGTAGCACTCACACTTCTAACTGGCTAGCGCTCCAACACACTGTACGTTCACAGAAAATGTTATTATTGTAGGTTCATTCATAGAGTGACCCATGTTGACCTACAATCTTTTGGCAGATGATAATTTTGTGGGGCAGTTTTATCATCAAACAATGCCGATGGTTCTGGATTTGTGTGAAGTTTTAACAAAGAAGAATTCTTGTGTCGAGTGGTAAAAAAGAATTCTGGAGCAACCTGGCTGTTTTCAGTACCTTCTCCTGACAACAGGAAAAACCCTTATCATATATGTTTATAGTATTATCTGGGAAATGATTCAGAGTAACCAGGATGTTGTTTTTTGTAATGCAGATTGGGTGATCTAGCAACAACATTACTTAACAAACAGACATGATCACCTTGCTTTTTTTCACAATAGAAACATTAGTGGTAGTATTTTTAAAAATAAATCCCATTATCCGTAGTCCAAGAAGTTTTCTTATTGCTCCTTTGAAATGATGAAGCTCTGGTAAAAAATAAACAAGAAATCTAGCAGAGGTTTTCCATCTTCTACAGAATGTGTCCCTTCCTTTCCTCACTTTATATTTGAATGTGAGCAATGTGTCCAGAAATGGGTATCCGTGTTTAAGTGTGTGTAAAGCGTGATAAGGGAGAATGGGATCTGATAGGGCATGATAAAATACCTGGGTAATGTCTTGGTGGATTTGTATGTTTCTCCTGAGGAGGATGTTATCTCCAGACTGGAAAGCCATGTTTCCCCCTCCAGGGAATCCCCCCCCCTCCAATGCCAATGCCCTAAGGCGCTGGTTGGACTGGGCATGTGTCCACACCCTCTCCCCCGCCATCCAACCCCCCTTTCTCGTTTATCCTATCTTTTTTTTCTTCTCCGTATTGGCCGAATCACTCCCTAACCATTTTTCAACTAGCTGCTTTTGTCAGTAAACAACTTTATCTCTTGGGATATGGGTTATTCTCTCTAGCATTATCTTATGTTATCTCCTTTCATTATCTTTAGGCTCGAAACCTTATGGAACATGATAGCGGATCCTGTGTATAATAACAGACGTTCCTTTTTTCTTAGACAGAATGTGGATCAAAGAAGGAGTTATTTTCTTATTTATTATAAATGCTGAAGAAACTAAAGTCCAAAGAGAAAACACATGCAGTGGATCTATAGAGCTATCATTTATACAACTATTTGCTCTTCTGTAGTGCAACCCCATATCTGCCATCCATGCTTTACTGCTTTACTAGTGTTTTGTGTTCTTTGGCTAGCATTACAAATCAATTTAAATTGTTAAAGGCAACAATACATATGTCTTTAGATTGTTTAACCCTTTGGACTTACCTAAAGTCATGCGAATAGATTACAGTCCAGTACAGAACAGACCCTCAAAAAGAGTCCATAGAGTCCTGGTTTTGGCTAAAGGTTGTTAATCAAAGAGTCTTTGGTTCAGTTTCTGTGAGTATATTAGCAGATTCGACCGTCAACATGAAAAAGGGAACATTTTGGACAGGGTGTCAGCCATTATTCAGTAAGTGTCCCAAAATGAACGATTCTCTCTTTAAATTCTCCCTGTTCACATTGCATGCTGCCCTGACCAACACTTATCCTACCTGTGGTGGCTGATTATCTACTACCGACCACCTCATGTAGCGTCATTTTAAATGTTTACGTATTTGTTATATTCTACCGTTAATTATCATTGATTGCGTGTAAGCACCAGGTAATTCCTTATGAGCACATACACATTTCATTTTTTATGTATTCATTTCAGATTACTCATTATCTGAACTCTTTCACACTGTGAACACACGGACATGTAAATTGAGTCCAGGTCAGAGGTTGCATCTTTGCTGAGTGGTCTAGCCATGACCTGAGGTGTTGCAGCCCCCACCCCCCCCCCTCCCCATCCCCAAGTCTCTGCTCAATGCTCATTGCTAGCCTCTGTGTCTCATTTGAATATATTGATTGGGCCATCTGTAAGCCATTTATCTCCTTCAAAAGACCGTTAAAGTAGGCTTCTCCACCTCTCAACCCGCCCACCACTGTTTCCCTGACAGAGAGGATATACATGAACATAAAGCAGGACACATACACACCGGTTGAAGAAATGGACCACACATCATTGATGGTGAATTGTTTGACTGAAACACTACCTTAAAACTAATAAAGCAGAAGCCGCCGTGTTCTCTGCAATTTGAGATAAGAGCTGGAAAACACATCATGTAAACATTGGCCCATGGTGGGCGAGCAATAAGTGTACAACTCCGGCCTGCTTTGGGGAACCAAACACTATCTAATGCTTTATTTAGTGTTGCTGAAATATCCCACCAAATAATGAAACCAATTATTGCATTCATACGGCGAATAATGCCTCCTTCAAATAATCTGCTTATCTGGCCTTCCCTTCATGGCTTTACATGTGTGTGTGTGTGTGTGTGTGTGTGTGTGTGTGTGTGTGTGTGTGTGTGTGTGTGTGTGTGTGTGTGTGTGTGTGTGTATGTATGTACGTCTGTGTGTGTATCTGCCTATCATCGTAAACTGCGTCCTGATGTTGCAGAAGCAGGGTTCTGGCACATCTGCACGCCCTAGATATTCTTTGAACACGCGTACGTGTCGTCAGCACAGTGCATGCATCATCATGATTTACTTATTCCTGACATCCCCAGTGGTAAAGCCTGAGTAAAGGATTACTCTCTAGTCTTGGACTGCTGCCCACTGTACAGTAAGACACATAAAAAAACACACAAAACTGTGCATCTCCAACAGGCATACGTCTCTTTGTGTTTAGCGCCTTTTACTGCCTCTTTGTTCCCTCTTTTGTCTCCATTCTTCATTCAAATCGGTTTTCTCCTCAGACAAACCGTTGGCGGGCAGCCATTTGCAAGACCGAGCAAGGGGGGAGCACAGAGCCAGAGAGAAGGCAAGATGAAGAGAGGTAGACGGGGGAAGGCAGAGGAAGAAAAGGAGGAGTGGGGAGAAGCAGGGAAGCATGGTAGGCGGGGAAACTGAGAGGGAAAGAGAGAGCAGGGAGAACGAAAAGGGAAACAAAATGAAATGGTAGAGGTGAATTTGTGCAGCGCCCTTCAGCATGAGCAGATTGCACTGTTAGCTCTGTACTCCTACTCCAGGTTAACATTTGAAATGTCTCTGCTCCGACAAGGTGAAGGGTAGCGGTCGCTATCCAGCAGAGACCTCGCCTCTGTGTGTAAGTACAGGGCACGGGCAGATGGTGGAAAATTGGCGTCGGCGCTTGAACCATACGGAGCATATGCACATGGGGGAGTTTGCAAAGACCCCGGGCATGGGGTGCGAGCCGATGACCGGTGCCCGCTGAGGCTGGCACAAGAAACAAGACACTGTCATTGGCACTGGGGTAACAGTGCGCCTGAATTTGTCTTGGAAGGCCATAAAACCAGAGACCTCGACTACTAACCAGACAACAAAACACTTATTCATATATTTACATTTACAGCTGCTAGCAAAAATGTAGTTAAAGGTCCACTTTGTTTTTCATGCATAAATACACATTTGGATTGCAGTTAGTGCCTACTGTACACAAATGCTTGCAATATCGTCTAACAATGTCTAAAACCTATATCTGCTGGTGGTGAGGGCATTGGCTGTGGCCGACAACATTCTAAACTTTTTGTACCACCCAGTACAACACCATGCATTACTTGAAGGGATACTGCCTGAAAGTGTGAGCTCTTTCAAGCATCTTCTTTTTTTTACAATTTCTGCCATCCCATTACTACACTGAACAAAAATATAAATGCAACACTTTTGTTTTTGCTCCCATTTTTCATGATGAACTCAAAGATCTAAAACATTTTCTATATACACAAAATAACCATTTCTCTCAAATATTGTTCACAAATCTGAAAAAATCTGTGATAGTGAGCACTTCTCCTTTGCCGGGATAATCCATCCAACCTCACAGGTGTGGCATATCAAGATGCTGATTAGACAGCATGATTATTGCACAGGTGTGCCTTAGGCTGGCCACAATAAAAGGCCACTCTGAAACATGCTTTTTGCTTTATGGGGGGTCTGGGGGGTCCAAACAAGTCAGTATCTGGTGTGAGGGTTAGGATTAGGGTTAGGGTTATGGTTAGGGTAATGTTGTGAATCGAGTGGCCTGTGTTCATCGTCCATAACATATGCCTGCCCGTACCATAACCCCACCACCACCATGGGCCACTCGATAATCATGCTGTCTAATCAGCATCTTGATATGCCACACATGTGACGTGGGATGGATTACCTCGGCAAAGGAGAAGTGTGGCGCAGTGGATAGAGCCTTGGTGTTGGAATCAGGGGGTCACAGGTTCAAACCCAACTGCAGCCAGCATGTTGTTGTGTACCTGAGACACTTCACCCCAAAATGCTCCTGTGGGGATTGCCCACAGTATTGAGTATGTATGTCGCTTTGGATAAAAGTGTCTAACAAGTAACATGTAATGTAATGTAGAAGTGCTCACTATCACAGATTTTTTCAGATTTGTGAACAATATTTGAGAGAAATGGTTATTTTGTGTAAATAGAAAATGTTTTAAATCTTTGAGTTCATCTCATGAAAAATGGGAGCAAAAACAAANAATATTTGTATGTATTTATTGTCAAAGCATTTAATATATTCATTGCTATCCACTTCAGAAACACTTTTTGTTATATTCCATGGAATGCTCTTAACATCCCGATAGCAATGAATATATTAAATGCTTTGACAATAAATACATACAAATATTTAATCTGTGGAAGCCGTGGCGCTGTAAAAAGCACGACCAATCATCTGAGCCGGCCCGGCTAAAATAACTGGATGGCCTACCTGCCTGTCAGCCTTCCATCTGTGCACAAACTTATCTCGTGCCCTCATTGGTCATGTGCGCGTTCGTGTGTGTTGGAGGAGGGGCTCTGTAAGGAAGTCTGAAGGAAGGGGCAGATTTTTTTCGGCTGCGTAGTTTCAAATTCTAGCGCACTCGAGCTGGTTTCTACATTCTTACCTACCCTACCTTTAATGGCCTATGGGTATGCAACGCAAAGGACACCAATAAAAGTGGTTTCTGCACCTGGGGCTAGATCCCACAGTTTGTTTCCCAAGGATCCCCCAGTCTTTCACCAGCAACCATAAGACCCCATAGAGGAAACCCCATATCCCATTGTAATATATATATTTGAAAGAGTGAGTCATAACATACAATGAAGCACTGGTCAGGACCTAGTTCTAGTTGTTGAAGCTTTTAGGCAGCAGGGAAGTGGAATTCCAACCAACCACTGACCACTGAGTGGTGGCTAACATTAATTAAAATGGAGTAACAGGCTGCTTGGGTTGAAAGCCACAAATACTGATAGTCTTTTCCCAAGGAGCTGACAAGAGTTTAGATCTATATAATAGTTTCCCAAAAACGTAAAGTTTATTTTAGGGGCAAATACGTTAGATTGAAAAGGGTAGATTGATTATATTGTTGTCAAACATCTGAACGGGTCTGAGTGCTATACGGTTGATGTTTAAAAGCAATTACTTTGTTTCCCCCTCAATTCCTAACTCAATAGAGGTCTTGTTCTATTTCCTTCTAGATGTTCCTGCTCACTTGTGGTTCTGTTTTGTCTCTACCACACACCACCATGATTTAATTAAGCAATCCAATTACAATGTCTGGAAAGAAAATATATTGTATGATGGTAATGATTTAAGTGCATTTATTTTTGATTCATTTACTGAGTCTCTGCGTCACCCTCTGTACTGTTACCTGACGTAGATTCCTTGTTACTTTGACATCATGCCAATCATTGTCATTAAATTTCCCATTGACTGGCTCCACAAGAGCTTCAAAGGCTCCAGACCCCAAATTAATGACGAGTGAGACAGCCCCATTTTTCAGGGCCAGGTTGACGTAATCAGCTGATTTGCCCGTGTGCAGCATCAGTCCATTCCTCTGCAGGGTTCTGAATGACAACGTGATTTCATCACTGCTGCTTTGAATCGGGTTCAAGGACAAGTCGTAGCAGAAGAACTCAGATCCTTTGAAGGTGGCGACATGCTCTTCTTTTCCTGGAGAGACAAAGAAAGAGAAATGTGTTGCATTAATATCCTGGACTCTTGTGTGCCTGTTGGGAAGCTGTCATAAACAATCAGAAAAAACATCTAAAAATGTGCGTTAAGAATAACACGTTGAATTTGATATTTTCAATAGTTGATATGGCAAGCTCAAATATGATGGAATAAATATTAAAATGCTTACTGCTTTCAATGCTAGAACATACATACTTATTTTTTGTGACACTTTTAATAAATGTGTACTAATTACATATGCAGTATTATACAACTGGGAACTACACGCTGCATTACATGGCACATTTGAAGATGCGTACAGTATGCATAAACCGTATGCCAACAAAACTTGCTGTTTATTCAAACCAACCTCATGAGAAGATTTTAAAACAGTAAACATCTGTCAGCATGTCTGTCCCAACACCTCATCCATACACAATGATTAGAGATACATGCATGAAACAATATAAAAGCAACATACAGTGCAAGCACATTATATCGAATATGCTGCATGTATTATCAATTATGTGATATGCATTATTGACACCAGGTCTACACACACATCTGCCAGCTACACAGAGACGTGCAAACACACATTTCCAACAGTACTGAAACTCAAACAATCAAAGCAAACATAACTCCTCAGTCAGAAAACAATTTGACACTTTAGAGCAAAAAAAGTCATCAGGCTAAACAAGAACTGTATGGAAAACCATAAGTAATACTCTATGGGGATTCACTTGTGTTGCCTTGGGGTTGACTGTGTGTAATACAATTCGATGTAAAAAGGGTGGCTTGTGTTAATTAGTGGGGGCAACAGTTTGACATATTGTATGCATTGCCTATTCTAAAGTCCATATCTGTAGTATAAAGAAAAGTAATAGTAAATGAATAGAATAAACTAATTAGTTTAGTATTTATTCAGTGTCCTGGTCATATATCTCTCAGACTGTTCAATCGGAAACAATTACTGTGACAGCTTCATATGGATTTCTCCCACCATTAAAAAAAACACTCAATTAGTTCAGCTTCATACATTTCTCAATAAATACGAGCATGTCAGCACTCAATAGCCCTGCTCAGATATTACAGGAGCTAGCCAAAGCTAAAATAACGTTGAGAAAAATTGTACACTGTTATTGTGAGATAAAAAGTGGCACTGAGCATCAGAGGGTGATGCATGTGAACACCCATTAGAAAGCGTTTAAAAACAGGTTTAGACAGATAACAAGCCATTAAAGCCACTAGCGGAAAATAAACCACCAAAACACAAATGGACTAATGCATTCAATTATCATAAATGAGGAGTGCTGCGTATTTATATATCCTTGCCAAACAAACTCAGCCACACATTGAAAATACACACACACCCAGAATACTTAGAGTAGCACCCAGGCATGGATACAACAACACAACAACTAAAAGGGGTTGCTGTCCACAACAATTTGTCACTTCATTGATTCCCCCTTAAAAGGCACTATAGTGCACCTCTGGGAAAACTGCAAGAGGTCGTAATTGAAGTTGGCTGGATCTTACCACTCTTTGGTCATTCCCTCAATGTCTGAGCCGCCTATCAGTGAAAATGAGAGACTTCTACCCTCTTCACTAAACTCACCCATCCCTGCTCCACAAACTCAGTGGCCACATAACAAATAGAGCCAATAGTTTTCGGTCATTCTCATCTCTCTTTCTACAAATATCCCCATGCCTGCACTTCGGTGAATTCCCCTAACCAATGGAGAATGAATTGTGTGTGTTCAGCAGGGGTGCTGTTAGGAATTTACAACACTTAGGGTTCAACCCAGAGGCAGTTTCAGTGCAGGGCATATATCTCCTAAGAGAATCCTATTTCCATTCAAACACTGGCAGTATGGCTCCACAAACGCAGGTATAAATGAAGCAGAACTATGTGAACATCAGTCTGCACTTAGCTGCAATATATTAAAAAGAAGGGGGGAAACATGTGTTAAATCCAAATGCCAAACGCTAGTCCTGAGGGGAGTTAAAGTGACAGGATTGTTCTAATAACTAACTTATTAAAGACACAAGATACATTATTTAAAAAAATATTGACTTTTGCAAAGTATTCAAAGCTTAAGCTTTTCAAGGCATTTCACCATAAAGCTCTGAGCAAAGTCAAACACCTGTAATGGTCCATCTGGCCTGTAATGGTAGTCAGCTCACAGATGGCTCCTTTAAGATGTCTTTACATATTTGGATAGAAATAAACGTGCTTAGAGCCTGGACTAAAATAAGGTTTTAGTATCTATAACCAATACCAACATGAAGGCATTATTTGGGATGTGGATGCTTAGATTGACAGGTTTGTGCCGTCTCATGTTGCTACCTGCTCGCTGTCTGCTCAGCTAATGATGCCCATTTTTTAAAATAAGCTACGAGTAAGATGGTGGTGCCACTGCCCAAAAGGCAACAGAAAGGGCCTCCCACTAAGCTTCCCAGCAGCTCTTCAGACACCTGTGGGTTCCTAAATTGACTTTCTCCTACAATGAATTCATTGATATTGTATATAAAAAAAGGTAAAATGTCCATGTGTAATGTAAAAGGGGTCCAAAGTAATGTCTCTCTCCAAGCACTTGTAAAGATTCAAAAAGTGTTGCAAGGGTTGAAAGAACCTGAAAGCTGTGAAGCCAGGTGGAATTAAATAACAACAAAAAAAACTAAAATAAAATAAATGTGCCGACAATTAGCCTATGCTTCAAGTTTAATGTAATGTATAACACGTTCTACTTCTCATATTAAACATGACAGTGACTGGCAGCAGCACCCTCACCATGATATAGACGAATGCACAACAACTGTAGACAGCTGAGCCGCACACTGGTGTGTAGCTCAACACACACATGCCAGATTTAAAGCAGGATCGTGTAAAATAAGCACTAAATCTAATTGCCCCACCCCCTTGGGGAGTAAGCACATTCTGAAAGTAAAATTTGACAATTTTGACAATTATCCCCTTTACACATGCTTGAAAGGGATAATGACATCCACCTGAATTCACCTCATTAGACTTCTCTGTGCAAAGAGTGCAGTGAATATGAATATGTTGTGCAGTCAGTGTGTAATTCCTGAGCCTTGAAAGAAAGACCATAGCAATGGAACTGCTTGTAGTATACACACCTGTGCTTCTCTTTCAGACACAGGGTCACAGCAGACACGGCAGTCTGCAGTATTAACATTAAGCATGTGTCACTCAGATGTATTATTTTCCTAGAGATAAAAAACTTTTTGAGCTGGAAGAAGCATGCTGTTTTGTCATTGTGTTCTCCTGGGTATTTGGGCATATCCCACTTGTCTCTCTGAGCTATCCTATGGTCTACACTACAGTCAATCAAACTACAGCAAGAGGCCGGCACCTTAATGCCCTTGAGTCATGACACTGTGACCATGGATAAGATCCATAGTCTTTTTCAGAGGACAGAGGACAGGGAAAGACAGGAACAGAGTGAAAGAGTAGCTCCTAAGGAAGGGCCATAAATAGAAACAACTAAAAAGAATAAAAAAGAATATCACTGTCTTCCCTGACAACAACTTTTAAACAAGATGATCACAAGTTGTAAAATCTTACGAATAGAATATTTGAAGTTATTCTTTCCTTAAATGTATGACATAAATATAATGTCCATAATAAATGTAACTGTGCTTTTACACTGATTTTCCCATAACCTCTTTGACAGATAGGATATTGTCCTCTTCCATAAATAATTGTTAATCAATAGCATGCAATTGTTAGTGCCATTCAGGAACCTCATTCTCTATGGTCACATTACATTTGTGTTTGTGGTGCGGAACTAACTGCACATATTAATGGAAGTAATACAATTATTCGCCACTCAAATTAAATTAGTGTCACAAAGAGTCAAGGTGGTATGTTGGCCTATGTTGCTGCATCAAGCTACTACAAACAGCTAGGTATGCATCACTGCATCAATATCAGAGGCAGTAAAAGGAACGTTTCACCGTCAGTTAACTAAGTATGTAGATACAAATCACTCATTTGTTATGAAGCACCAGGAGGCCATAAGCACGAGCATATGTACAACAGTGCCAGCATGTGGCCGAGCGACCAGCTTCCCATCAGTCACTTTGCCCTGACACTAATC
This sequence comes from Notothenia coriiceps, assembly GCF_000735185.1. NCBI lineage: Eukaryota > Metazoa > Chordata > Actinopteri > Perciformes > Nototheniidae > Notothenia > Notothenia coriiceps. The sequence goes on along the minus strand of NW_011333040.1, from coordinate 24,714,616 downwards.
TGGCATCTGGAACTCTATGGCTTCTTTTTAAATGAGCTTGCACCCAGGGGAGTAGGCTGCCTGTCAACATAAAACCACAACACAAGGCCGGCAGGATATGTGAAAAATTACCTATGGAATTAACGTCAGGAGTAGTTTTGAATGTAATTGGCATTATTCAAATAAGTGATATGAGGATCTGATGAGGTAAGGAAGGAATACATCATTTGTTAAATATTGCAGGGGCAAACTTAAGATCAAATGATAGAAAATGACAGAAAAATAACATTATTTATCATTTAATATAGAGACATTAGTGTGTTTTTAAACCACTGGAACTATTTGCACATGTATGATACTAGAAAAAACTAGAGAATGCAATTCCTGAAGAAATTGCTAGTGGGAATGCTTTATGCTGAAAAGCTGACACTGAATTGCTATGCTGAAATGTAATGTGTAAGAAGAAAGTGAAGAATTTAGATTGGCATTTGATGACATCCCATAATACGCTTAAATGTATTGATGGCTGCATCGTTACCGAACCTGTGAAGTTTTGGGTTGTTTGGAGCATTTTCACTGAAGTTATGAGAAAACCGTGTTTCATGGCGAGCCTTATGTTACCATGGCAACGGCATGTCCCGTAGATGTCTTCACGGCTGGACTGTTAGCACACATGTGAAGTTTGAGCACTTTTTGAACATTGTCATAGGTATAGCGACATCGCCTTTTATGTCGAGGGATGCGTTTCCACGGAAACGGCATATGATGACACCCCATAATTGACGTAGAGCTGTTGAGGGCAGGACCATTAACCATTATCTGAAGTCTGCTGCTCAGAGCATGCAGTTGGAGTTATGACATCATCGTGTTCCATGACACAGGTGTTTATATTTGAGCTAATGAGGTGTCCAGAGATCAAAGGTTTCCATTGTTCTGAATGAGAGATAAAGCTCTTACATGTGAACGTTTTGTTGAAGAACAGTAACAAATATCGGTGAAATTTCAAAGGGTGAAGCATCTCAAGGACCTTGAGTATCTGAAGTGTGCTTTTTGTGTACTTTCGGGTTAATAATGTGGCCTTTTTGGCAGATTAAAGGAGGGGTAGGTAAGTTTGAGAAACCGGCTTGAGATACACTTTTTGTTATATTCACACATTACACATTACACATCACAGAACTACATAAAACAAGCCTTACCCATGTCTATTTCAAGGAGCTGGAGCAGCAGGTAAAATGGGCATTGCTAAAACAGACACCATAATGATGTTGCCCATCTCCAATAGTCTTGTCTTGTTCATGGCAGTCAGATACCTCACTAACCCCCACCCTTCTCGCAGCACAATAAATACCCAGCTCTCTGTAAAATGCTGAGGTAAAACAAGCCTGTTGTGCCATGCTCCATTTTCAAAGGTTTATACGAAGTTCACAAGTCTGGAAAAAGTAAGATGCCCTTCCAAAGAAGTACCTGTGGATTTCTGAGGACAAAATGTGGCAAATAAATTGGAGCTTAAGCCATGCAATGTTGTTTAATCGCCTGTGTCAATGGTTTGTGAGTGACACTGTATTTCACCCATTCACTCTCCGTTTCCTTGTTTGACTGGCAGCCTATTAAAATGATACAGAAGTAAGTGTCTGGCAGCCTATTAAAATGATAGGAAGTTAGCGTCATGAAGCCAGCTTAAGCCTCTTACGGGGTGACAGGGAGGAGAGTTTCTGAAGTGCTACATTCTTTGAGAACATAATATTTTACATGATTATCACACCATTGAAAATACTTAATAAAATGTCTCGAACGGCTCCCTGCCCGCAAGTTAGGCACTCCCAAATTGTGATATTTGTATTTCATATAAAGTCTATTTTTATGTGAGCATATTATTGTGTCGACAGAGTAGTAAGAACAGGCGGAAAAAGCATCAATTAGCTCAGTATGACGTATCTGGGCGTATAAGTGAAGGAGTCAGCATGTGAGGATGAGACATACACATACTAAGTTCTGTCAGACACCATACTGTGCTAGCTTAACGTACAGTGTCATTTAGATTCACAGTATGAAGGGTTTCTTGCTGTGCAGAAAAAGTCCCCTCTCCTGATGTCAGTTTGCAGAAGCACTTCGTCCATAGTCAATTTGCTCATAATTGGCTTTTCAGCTTGTCATTAAATATAAAACCAGGCATCAATTGGAACATGTGTCTCATATTGTGCAAACCTTCAGTCATTGCGTAAGTGTACATGTAAGCATTCAAATAGTTAATTTAAATTAAACATAACAAAGTGTGTTATGGTTAAGCCAACACAACTCTGACAAACAGCACATTTTCAAATGACAAATATTCATTATTATTCAATGTAATACTAATAATGACTATGTTAATAATACATTAATATGTTGCTTACATTTTCAAATTTAATCAAACAATTACATATTTTACTCATAGGCCTATGGTGTAAGAAAATGACACTTGTACATGTACAGTAAAAGCTCATTTAGAGCCGCTAAAAGAGAAAGGCTAGAGACTCACATACAATCAGGTTTCAGAAAAATAACCACTGAAGTGACTGATACAAATATTACAAATAGTAAAGAAGTTCAAGGAAAAAACTGACGTATAAATGAACACCTGGTTTGAGACGGTGATAAGAAAAAATACCTTTATTTGACTAAAAAACAACAACAATACACCTTTCTCACAGGATATCTCCCTCTTCATAGAAGGAAGAGCACAGGTGTATTTAACAACACTAATGATGGCTGCATTTCACTGAGTAGCTGCACAAGCATGCTGGCTCACTGCTAACCTAATATAACTGAGCCAACGTTATGTTATCAATATAACCTTTGCTTTTCCTTCATGTCAAATAGCCTGAACAAAGTATATAGTGCTAGCTACTTATAGTTCAGTTAAACCACCCTACTTAGGGCTAGCTAACAGCCAAGCATCAACTCATTTATCAAAGCAGGCAGCAACAAACGTAAAAAATAAGTCCCTATTTTAAAAAGCATGACTGTGGACACGAGTATTAACAAATAGACATAACTGCCGACTAATTATTACTATAATGTGAGTGCAACAACCGTAAAGAAATGATAGGGAAAAGGCCCATTGAGGACTGTGCACAGGTGACTAATTAGCATGACTAGCGGTAGCCGACATGAAATTAAGCAAGCGTAGAATTTTAAAGTGATGGACAAACATTTTACTAAGCTGTACGCTCGTATAATGTAACGTACTTACAGTTAAATCGAAGCAAACGATAGTTTAGTCAAAAACAACGGCAGATAGTCCTTTTTGGAACTTAATTGGCCTTCATGAAAACACTCAACAGCCTCCTGTTGAATTACACTGGGGATGTGGAACCTACCATTAAAGGTCACATGTAATGCTTTTCCGGTTATTACCCGTCCCCTTGTGTGTTATGAAGGTTTGTCTGCATGTAAACGGTGTGCAGAGTCAAAACTCTCAAAGTACACCCTGTAGCGAGTAAAACTCTAAAACAGAAAATACCTCCCCAAAACGCCTCGTTGGTGAAACGTCATCATGACGTCATCATCCATTTGATTCTTCCGGGTACGTGCTTACGAAAGCTCGTACCCGGAACTAAATGGGCCAATCCGTGGAGCCGTTACGTTACGTCCGCGGAGCCGTTACGTTAAGCCCCCGCTGATTGGTCCAAATTGACCAATCCACACACACACTCAGTGCAGGCAGCCCTGCCGATTTCTGCTCCCTGCTGCAGGCTGATAACAGACAGTTGGGATGGCGCGAGATTCTCTCTGCAGACCCATTCTCACGGCGTTTATCAACCTATAAACCTTTTTCTTACTCAATATCAAGCCACACTTATTGTTTTTATTCCGGCTGTGACTTTGTGTGTGTTCAGGTTGAGTTTGGCTGGGTTTGAAAGTGAATACTGCTGAATACCCATTTAGGGTATTTACACATACTACAGAGATGCTGTATGCGAAACCAATGTGAATTTGGAAAATTGCACAGTATTTTTCTATTTTAGTATACCTCAACAATGGAATTATGATCAGTGGAAATGGCCATGACATGTGACCTTCAATAAAAACTCTTCTGCCTGAAGGGTAAACAAAGGTCCACAGCGTTGAGATTTAGAAAAACAAGTCACGTTAAAAGTTAAAAAAAAGCTGGTACCATGTTTAGCATATTTTTCTTGGAAATTGAAGCCAGTGGATATTTGGACGTGTGTTACNTTCCCCATGTAAGTCAATGGGAAGGCAGGAGACACGGACAAGCATAGGTGACAGGGACATGAAATGATGACGAACAGACATGGAGCACAGGGGAAGACAAGACTAAATACACAGAAGGGTAATCACAGGACAAGACACAGCTGGCAGGGGAGGCAGAAACACAAGGGCAACAGGTGAACACAATGAGGCACAATCAGACACAGGAGGGAAACTAACGACAGGAAATCAAACACAGGGAGTAGGATCAGACAAGACACAAGAGGCCTGTACTACGAAGCAGGATTTTTGCTTAGCCGGCTAACTTCAGGGAAAACTCGGGGTTTCCGGTCCTACGACGCTGGTTCTCTTTTTAGCAGGCTAGATCTCCATGGTAACTTATGCTGAGCGGCTAACCTGCCCCGGAGCAGGTTAGGTTGCAGGCTAAGAGCTCAACTCAGTGAAAGCACTGCCTGCTGACCAATCAGAGCTCAGTGTGCAGAGTTTAAAGCGATCAAGTCATATTACAGGAGAAAGGAAATACAGAAAAACTGCCGTTGCAGGAAAGACGGCCGGCAAAAATCACCGACTTTGTGAACGTGAACATTAATAGAATATCACCTCCCATCTTCAGAGCAATCTGACTATTATAACATTAGCGTTAAGAAAGCTTAATTAAATATCTGCCACAACATAAGTAACCGGATCAAAGTAGCAGTACAATCCGCAGCATATCACATCATAATGTATCATATTTCCTTATCTGAGTCAGCTTCTTGAGCCGTATCTGGCCGTGCAACACTCACAGTGTCACATACTGTATGCAGAAGTATTATTTTAAGCAACACATTAAGTTGACGAAACACTTGAGTCAAATGTAATTAAAGTCAGATCCAGACGGGGCAGTGATATCATAAACCTGTNTTCACTTTCTCCACTAAACGGCTCGCTGCAGCTTTCTGTTTTAGAGTTTTTGTAAACGGTGTGCAGAGTCAAAACCCTCAAAGTACACCCTGTAGCGAGCAAAACTCTAAAACAGAAAGCTGCAGCGAGCCGTTTAGTGGAGAAAGTGAATACTGCTGAATACACATACTTTACAGGGATGCTGTATGCGAAACCAATGTCAGTTTGGAAAATTGCAGTATTTTTCTATTTTAGTATACCTCAACAATGGAATTATGATCAGTGGAAATGGCCATGACATGTGACCTTTAAAAATCATATAATAATTTGTGAATAATCATATGTCTAAAATACTACCATTGTCTTCTTTTTTGCAACCCCGTATCACGGCAAGACGTGAACATGTGACGATTTACCATGCTGGGAGACGTGAAGATATCACGGTTTTGTCCCTTCAAACGAGACAGTTACACGGTATTGTTAATATCCCCCAACCAGTGGATACCCGGAAGTGCCAAGCAAATGCTCTACCGCGACTATTGGTCGGTTTTTATTGTCAACATTTGATNGTTTGTTCCGGTCTGCCGTGCTCCCCGGGTTTGTTTCTGTTAATTAGTTTCTTGTTTTTTCTGCCTTTGGCTTTTGTTAATAAAGCTCGCTTTTTGTTACCTTACCTTTTTTAGTCCTTTTTTAAACTGCACTTGGGTCCCATTTTCCACACACCCTGACACATTTTGTACATGTCTGTTGTTTTTCCCAAGCATTTTTTTAAATGTCTTGTTAATTGTTGGGTTTCTTTCTGAGTTTTTCCTTGTACACTACGAGGCCCCTTCAGACAAATGTGTAATTTGAGGTATTGCTTTATATAACAAAAAATGTGATTGATTAATGGTTAAGGCTCGTCCGTATAGTTCCGGAGTTCCTCTTGAGTGCCTCAATGACCTGTCTCAAATTTGCACCTGAAGCAACCAAATACTTTATATAGTATAGTTATTGTTGATCCACCAACCGGAACCACACATGAGCAATATGAAGACTTTTCCCCACCCACTACAAGTCACACACACATTTTGTTAACACATTGATGAGCCTGATAATCAATCAATGACGATGAACTTCCATAACTTGCCTAAGGTAAGTCCCTGCAGTCCGCTGCTTTTTTCCAAAGGAAGAAGCCCAAATACGATTATGTAGTAGGGGGAATTATGCCAAGATGAGTTGAGCTTAATATATGGTAATTATTTGACAGGATATACTTACACAGCGATTAGCATATCTCCAAGACGAGACAGAGATAGAGAGCGTAAGGAGAGGAGAAGGAGGGAGAAAGACAATGGAGGGGAAGATGAGCGCTATGAGATAAGGATTTATTTCTCTCTCTCTCTGACAGGGGGTGGTAGGAGACTCTGCATAGGCAAACTGTTCTTCCATATGTACCTTCACTGATAAGCCATCTCTATAGGGGCTGTGCCGATCTTAAGCAGGCTTGACGTGCTTGGCATACCAGACAGACAGCACATGTAACACATATCATTCATGACAACCACATGCTGCTGCCACACACACTTTAGAAGTTGCAGTGCACAACAGCGGACACAGACATATGTATATCTGTCTAGGTATCTTTGCAAGGCCCTGTTTGAGTTTTACACTACGGAGTGAGGACATTTTTGTAAGGCAAACACATTTTTGTTGCATCTTAGAATGAGGATTACATTACGGTCTTTGTTAAGGTTAGGAATTCAATTGTGGTTGATAAACTGAGGTTAGGGCAGTGGTTCTATGTGTTCTTCTTGCAACACAGAGGCATGACACCAGGAGGAAAAATGGTTATTTAAAAAAAAAAATCATATTTTGAAAAATTATTGTTTCGACAATAATATGATAAAGTACTATTACGTCTGGGTCTCTGTGTTTCATTAAATCTCGGCTCTGTGTGTGTGTGGAACGAGCCATCTTGTGTGCGTGCGCGAGCGAGAGAGAGAGCGCATCGGTACCGGAGATCGGAGCTTCTGGTACTAGCGAGCTACGCTAATGGATATAAGGAGTTTTTTCAACAACAAAGTAGAGGAGAGCCCTCTCCTGTCAGACTGAGAGACTCAGTGAGCTAAAGGACTCTCAGTGTTATCTCAGTGGGTCTCAAACGTTTTGGTCACCATTAATGTAAACAATTATTTCCGAGGCACACGTTTATATGATCATTATAGTTATAAAAAAATTAGAGAATAAATTAAAAACAGGTATGAAATACTATATGACATTAAAAAATGAATAAAGTTTAAAAGGGAGTGATTTGTAAAATATCCATAAAGAAATAGTAAATCTGTTTACAGTTCTGTGTTGAGAGATGTATCCATAGATCTCTTCATTTTGCTCTCAAAGTGCCTGTCCCCCACCATCCTCTGAGACGTATCCGTTTGACAAGAAGGTATACATGGAAGTGACTATTCGGTAGAGATATCCCCGACACGGCTAGAATTCGTCCGAACTGCACGAACCGTATGGTCTGTCTGTCGTGTACATTGTGTATAGTAAGTACTGTTGGTGTACGACGACGGTGTGTGTGAAATCTTCAACGTCACGTGTTGTCGCCTGTGTCTGTATACATATAGACAGATCCATAGAAACGTTCCGGGACAAACTCAAAATGTGATGCCTCACTCCTGTAAAAACATTCCGTTTGTGTAAAAACAACGTAGAATCTTACTCCTAATGTAATGCCAGAAACAATTCCAATCCTTAAGTTAACACCAACTATTTGACTCCAATCCCGTCACCAAGATACACAAGAAGAACGTTGTGTCTCCGTACTGTGGTCCTCCTTTTTACCAATAAATTTTTTTTTTTAGTATAAAACTTTTTAATAACAAAGCTGTTATTATACTATTTCATGATAATGCAGACCCAGAGACACAAAGTAATTTAGAGCCGAGACACACACACACCTTGCTCGGTAGAACACACGCACGCGCTCGCTCTCTCTCTCGCGTAGCCATGGCCTCTAGCCTCGAAGACCATGATCGCTCGATGCGATTACCTATATTCCTCAAAAAAGTTGTTGTTTCATCTCCTCTCGGGAGAGGACAGTCTGACTCTCTGAGTCACTCGATTTCCTGAGAGTCACAATAGAGTCACCCAGAGTTTGCAAAACCAGTGGTAATTACATTTGTTAATAAAGGCTCCGTGTGCAAATATACTAGTAATATCAATATTTTTTTAATCTCTTATTTAATTTTTGTCCATACTTTATGATATACTGTAATTTTTTACTTATTTCAAATTTTCCCTCACTAAACATTTTATAGGTATTTCTTTATCATTTAGACAAATGTCAAGACACAACTCTCTACATAGGTATCTAGAGAAGTAAAACGAGAGTTTCACGTGTCTATCTACGAAAAATTGAGTTTGTCACAGATGTCGGGATTGCCCCCCCCCCGGGGGACTACACAACCCTGTACAACGCGACACCCACCGATTGGTTAGTGCTTCGTAGTAAAGAAACTGACCGTGTTTTGTTGGTTAGTCTCGTCACCGAAGAGCACCGACCGAGACAGAGTTAGTGTTTGTCTCTTACAAGAGGGATTTCCTTTGGGACAGGCAGGTTACACTTTACGCATCACAAAAGACTTTCGACACCACGAAAACTTTACGGACAATCAGCAAAACACCTTTACGACATCACAAAAGGCTTTTACGTACACCCAAAAACACTTTCGGCATCACAAAACACTTTACGACATCCGATATAACAAAAAGAGTTTTACTAACACAAAAGACTTTACGACATCACCAAAGTACTTATGACATCCAAAAGACTTTACGACAACACAAAGACTTTACGACATCACAAAAGACTTTCGACATCACAAAAAGACTTTATGACATCACAAAGAACTTTACGACAACACAAAAGACTTTACGAACATCACAAAAGACTTTACGACACCCACAGAACGTGAAGTCCCGGTGGTCATATTTGATAGTTGGCCTTGGTCGTATATTAAATAACACAATTGTGATATTTGAACTGTCAAAAAATTGGCTTGCGTGGGATGACAATTTCGTGAAATAATGTGCAAATTCTCATTAAAGTACGTTAAATATAACACAACGAAAATTACTACAAAATTTGCGGAAAAAGATTACATGAAAGTTAAAAACATTTTCGTGAAACTTAACGGAGCACAACTTGCCATGAATATTTATTGAACTAAACGGGGACGGAACGAACGGATTCCAGACGACGTACAAAACAACTTACCAATATAAAATACTTTTTGTAAATTTATAATTCTCATGTATGTTTTATCCCCTTTCATCTTCCAGTTACTATCTCCATATTTATCTTTTGGTTTCTCTATGCCATTTACTAGAAATGTTGTTTTGTTACACAACGGCCTACATGTTTCTATAATTATCCTTCCTACAGTTTTGTCTGTATTGATTAATCCTGAATAATTTTGTCACTTTATTTGAAATCCAAAGGGAAAATTTATGTACATTCGTTTTTACGAAACCCCATAGATCTTCTATTTATTAATTCGGACTGTTTCATGAATTTCAGATTTATATAACGTACCAAACAAAACCCTGAACTGTTAGTTGAAAAGACGTTACATGATACAACTTCGTGAATAAAATTTGGCTATATATGTATCGATTAATATAGAGAATATTCTACATATATCTACATATTCTTTACAACTCAGGGGGTCAAAACCTAGCACACGGTAGCTACCCAAGGTAAGGTAAAGTTTCACGACAAACTGCGAGTCGCATTTGAAGCGGGGTGACGGTGAGGTTGTAGGTTAGGGTCTGGAACTCCTGATTAGTGCCCAAACAGCGGTTGTCACCTGGCGTAACCGGTATCAGCCGCCGTCAATTTCTGCCCGCGGCGCTACCCTTATGTAACGTTAGTCAACTTTCGAGATACGCAGGCAACATACTTTGACTTCCTCTGAGCCACGCAGTGTTACGTGCGGTTTCCTGGGACTGGTTGGCAGCGATAACCTGATAGTCCCTCACTCTGGACAACATAGTACAAACGAACTAATGATACAAGTTTTCGGGACGAGGACTTCGACCGCGAACAGTCGTAATTGCTGGTAGGAAAGTGTAGGGACCAATGGTACCGTGACCTGAAGTAACAGAGGTTGTAAAACGGTAAGAAACTCGGACACTAGTCGACCGAGTGAATTATTACACTCTCAATTTCATGTATTTATTACTTTCTATTGACCCTGGAATACAACACAACCTCCGGTCCCAATACGGTACGTCTTTTTTTTAAAAAAAAAACCTTGATGTAGTAAACCTATTACGCAATTTTCACGATAGCTTTTACCATATTAAGGATTTTGGAGTCGAAATAAGCAGGTCAGGTTAGTAGGTGTCAAAGATAAGTAAGAATAAGAACATCGGGAGTAAGCTATGTACCCATGTACAATAATGTTATGGGTTAGTTAATTATTACGTTGATACTTATTATTCGTAAGTGTTTCCTCGTACTCCCAGAGACATTAAGGGAACACACACAAACGGAATAAACACCACACAACGGCCGTACACAACAGTGTTATATGAGGAGATTCACCAATGATAACCTTTCCGGTTCGGCTATCCTGTGGCTCGGTGTCATTCTACCTACATGATGTGGCGGGTAGTTGTGTGGTATTAACTACCGTGACACAGACATAGCCACACAGTCGGTTACAAGTCAGTAATTAACACTTCTTCCTATTAGTCGACTGAACACTAACATGTGAAGAGACAAGAAGAACGAAACACTCCTGGGTTACGGAGGGAATGGTTGATTGGGTAACCAAGAGTTTGAAAAAGACAGTCCGGGGGGAAACCTCCTTTTTTTTTTCAGCCGGGGTTGTGTTTATCAGTCCGAGTCACCCCACGGTAATCTAATAAAACACCACCGACACCCCTCGAACTCCCAAAGTATCTTCCACGAGTCTTGTAAATCCCAAAGGGGTAATTACATGGCCGCGATGTCAACTTAAAAGATGGACGTTGTTAGGGTTTTGCGTGTTGTGTTACATGGGCGCTGACAATGTTCTTCCGAGCTATTAGTCGAGTGCTGTATATCCACATTCGTCCCAATTTCACGATAAAAATTCCACCACACACCTGGGAGTTATCCCCCCAGGCCCCGTTCGAGGGGGACCTGCTAAAAATTTATAACTTCAATTTTCGTAGTTAGGACCA
>NW_011333040.1:24682961-24703279 GCF_000735185.1 Notothenia coriiceps | reverse complement strand
TTCATTCATAATTTCAGCGGGAGGGAGGGGGAGCCGCGAGGAACAGCAGAGTGCTGGTTGAGAGGTGCCTGTGTTGACATTCCACGCTTATTGTGACAGGCTACAAGTGTCTTAGGATCAAGTTAGACAACTAATGTCTGGGTTAGTGTTCATGACTTCATGTTTTATGTCTCTTAATGTTTAGATCTCAATAAGGCGCGTTCACCAACCGGAGTACTTTTCCCCCGTTTTAGTTCCGTTAGTAACCCCTATGTTGCGTTCACACCAAAAAGAGTAGGCTACTTAGTGACTTAACTTTACCCCATTTTTAGTGCCTGCTAAAGACGGTGGTACCAAAAAGTACCGAAAAAAGTACCAATTTCGATTGGCTTGGCGAATTGCAAACCAACGCCCCGTAAAACTCTGAAAAGTTTTGTGAAGCCGCCCATTGTATTTGTGGCATTACGCCATTATTAAAGGCATTAAGCATTATCCCCGTGCACCAACGGAGAGAGAATAAACTTATGGCAAACACAAAAGAAAACATGGCAGCGGTGGATGATGAGGAGGTGGTCGGCGTTATGGCGTTTTACTAGGAAAGGCTTCAGTAGAAGCTGAAGCCAGTCCCCAACCTCCCGGGAACTTCCGGACGGGGACTTCCGGAAGGGGACTATCGGGCCGGCAGTAATAACGCCCGTGAAGTTGTTTGCGCGCCTGCGCCAGTAAACCCAAAGCAGAAGCAGACAAAAGTGACGTCCAGCGGCTCCATTTGGGCGTAATCTCCTTCAGGGGACTTATTCCGGTGGTGAACGTGATCTGTACTTAGTGCCCTGGGGTACTAAGTGCTGTGCCAGGGGCAACTAAGTGCCCGGCACTAAGTATAGGCAATAGTACTTGGTGGTGAAAAGCGGCATAGTGCACATAACATTTTCCGTGCCTTTCAATAGTTTAATAGTTGTATTCCAACTGTTCAAATACCTGTGTCAATACAAACCCTGCCACTGTGCAAAAATTAAATAACATTTCTGTGAACTGATATTTGTTTAGTGAGTTTATTAGAGGATGTTCCCTGAAAAGATTGTAAAATGTCAATGAAGATGTCAGACTTAGTATATTTGTTAATAATTACATACAATACATGGAATGTGTGTGTGTGTGAGTTCCAAGTGAATCTGCGGCCCCCTGGTGGCCAGTACATAAATTATGTGGCCCCCACCACCATCAAAGTTGCCCATCCCTGCTCTACCTCATCCTAGGGCAAATTCAAAATTTTTATTGCAATAAAGAAACATTTCACATGTTAACATGTGTTATTTTATGATTCAAAGACAATTAGCTACATAGGAATTATTTATCTAATATATCATTTCAATCACTTGCACTATTTGACCATTTCACTATTTTTCCTTTTGTATTTACTATTTACTTGCACTATTTTTTTATGTTTATCTGTTTTATTGTGTTGCACTGTTGGAGGAGCCTGTGACCTAAGATTTTCATCGTCATAACTACACTGTAGCTATGAACGTGACCAATAAAAGCCTTGAACCTTGAACACTATAGTGTAGTATTCTTAATGTGAGCCCGCAGAGCATTCCTGGTAATGTCCAGAGGTTATGCCACATCCAAGCACTTTTTAATCCATCAGTAAACTTATTTCAGCACAGATCTTGAAACAGCCCAACTGAAATGCAAAATATTGGTGACGAAATATGGCGAAATATGGTTTGTGCTTTTGTCTCATAGCGGCTTTGTTGTTCTCAACTCAGAAATGCAAGAAGAATGCACCAAATCTAATGCGCCTAAGATGCAAAGTCTTATTTGACAGATACAGCCAGTAAATAGCTGCATTGATTGGTTACAATTGTATCTCATTCATTTCTGACAAGAGTTTATAGAGAAGAGATCGACTCGCTTTTCAACTTGCGTCACTCACACTCTGTAACTAGTTAACCATTCAGAAGAAGGTCAAAAAAAAAGATCAATGTCTCTGCCAAGTAATGCTCCTTTTTCTCTGTTTTTTCAAAATGATTTTAGCACTGTTTGACCCTGACTTCCCTTCCTTCAGCCAGCTTGAGTTCGGCAGACCCTCAGGACTAGAAACAGTCTGCAACTGCAGTCCAGCAAGACAATGCTAGACAGCATCCAGGGTTTAATGCACTGCGATGGCTCTGGGTGCATGGCACCGGTATGGCTGAGTGAACATCACGTTAAAGCACAGTGAGGGTAAACTCTGCCTCTCCAATGCACAGGCCGCAGATCGGCCGCCTCGCATGAGAACACAAATGAGGATACAATTGTGAGTAAACAATGCAAAAGACAGGCGGGGATATAAGCTATTATTGTTTTTCTGTTCAGAATCACCTTTCGAACCCCTGCAACTGTAATACCTGAGCACTGTGAACTCATTTCTTCTTCAAGGGTAGTGAAGTGATAGAGAGTGGTGCGGCAGTGAAATGTCAGAGGGTGGTGGGTGTTAGCTGGCAGGATAGCTCGAGCAGCGGAGCTCTGCGTTTGATCCCTGTGGCTCAGCTCCATCTGGCTATACGCTGACCATGTTAGTGGACAACTGCCACTGCCTGATGGCAACACAACACTGTATGATAGTGGAGGATGCCTTATCTTCTAATGAATAAGCTCTGTCTTATTAAACACATGGTATGCCAGATAGAGGGAGTGTCTTCTGCCAGGAGTGTATTAGCTGTTTAGCTCAACATACTGTACACCACAGCAGATTATAATTGTTATTTAAAAGCCAAATCAGCCTGTCTGGTTGATTCACAGTTTTATAAACATATCATTAATGCAGAATATGCGGACATAAAGTAAAACATGTCTAGGTTTTGTTTCAGTGACAGTTATTGCACATGTAGTACCATAGCATCAATCAGTATTGTTTCTGTAGGTATACCTGCTGTTATGCAACTTTGGGATAATGGTAATGCTAAAACATGGTGTAACATAAGCACAACTATCCATCTAACATCAATATAACTTACCTTAGCAACCATTATACCATGGTCACACAAGAGTAATTCCAGTAATGATTTAACAACAAAAATATGTGTGTGAATCCACTGAGCATTGATCATATTTTAATTTTAATTCATCTTTTCATTTATTAAAGAAACAATGTTGTAAATGTTCTTTAAAAACCTATATAGTTTCACTTCAAAATACTTTGATCAGAGCGTTGGTGAAAAGTCTTATTTCCTGCTGTTATAGGATTTTAATTGACACTTGCCAACCATTTTTCTTGCCATGATAAAAGGTTAGAGTTTTCATTCTGTAATCATAGTCCTGCCTATCTCACAGGATTTTCATCTAAAAATTCAAATAGAGCTTAGTCCTCAGCATGACCTCTGTGTGTATCTGAGAGAAGACCGTATGTATTCTTACCCTGATTCCAGAACAAAAGTTTGCTAAAGTTGTTAAGCAATCTTCTGAGCTGGGGGTGTTCAACCTCCTGCATCCCCGGTGTTACAAACGTTGACGTGCCACACTGATAGCCTTAATGAGCAGCGCCGAGAGCTCCCAGCCATCCCATAATGAAATTTGCTCAAGGCGGAACAGACCGGAGAGTCTTGGCAGAACATTGAGGCATATGGCGGAAACAGCCTTGATTTCCATGGCAGGTGGCTGGATGCTGCAGATAGGTAAAAGGCTCAGTCACCCAGGGCTATGGCCCTGATGAGTGCTAGAGAAGGACTCTCTAGAAAACAGCACACAAACATAATTCATTTTACTGCTCTTTCTGCCAGAAAAACAGACTCTCTCTGTACGTGGCACCAAGTGTTTATGTTATATTATGATACAACAGACCGGGTTGAATTAAATATTGTCATTTAGAAAAAGTAGAATAAATATAGCAATAGCAGACTTGCAAAGACATGTAAACCACAGTGATGAATTAAGTGAGGGTGTGTAGCACAATAAAATAAAAGAGAGACTAAGAAGTCTGTGCTGTCCCCTGTCCCTCTTTGTCTCACATGTATTTCTTGAAGAAGCATAAAGAAGCACATGCTGGGACCCTTGTTAGGACCGTTTCATCAGTCTCCAGAGCACACTACAGAGGAACAGAAAAAGCAGTCGTGTTCTTTTAATTAATTCGTAAATTTCCCAGCTTTTATTGTGTCATGCTGTAGAAATGGAATCCTTCCCTCGTGAGATGAATCAAATAGAGGCATGGGATCACACACACACACACACACACACACACACACACACACACACACACACACACACACACACACACACACACACACACACACACACACACACACACATACACATTTTGCACACAGTATACATGTCAGATTTTGTACACTTATGTGTTACAGCAGAAGAAATGAAATGGAATTAGGCTAAGTATGAATCATCCCTTTGTCTTTAAACTGCCTAAACAAGAAAATCCCATTAAGTGCAGAGTCTCTTTCAGGATAACACTGTGTGAGTACAAAGCATACAAGTAAACAGGCACAGACTGGAAACAGAGTATCCCTGTGACTAACAGCAAATACAACATTTTGGTGTATTGGGTTGTTTCTGCTACCTCCCCACAATGAATGTAGGACATGCACTGTTTGTAATAGTTAGATGTTTACCTTGATCTACAACATTAATAAAAGAAGTTATGAAAATGATGCCCTGTTTCTAGATCACAAAAACAAATATTAATTTCAATAAAATAAAACATTCCTTGTAGAGTTAAATGGCAAAACTAAAGTACTTTTTATAAATGGATTTACCATTATCATTTCCATTATATACTGTAAAGAGGAAAGACATTTTCTGCGGAAGTAATATGTTAAATCGATTCACTGAACCCCTCACAGTATTATAACACAGTTATTCAGCTAAGGAATTCTACAGTCTGCTTCCATTGAGTTTGTATCCATTTATAAAATGTATTAGATGAAATCTTTTGAAACCAAGCATTTTATAACGCAGTAAATGGCTACTTGGTTCCTTAAGTGGCTGCAATGTAAGTGTAATCTATGGTTAAAGAGCATTACATTGCTATGTACGCACTGGAAATAAGTCTAAAATACTGAATGAGTAAGATTTTCTTTTCAATTCTTACTATTTTAAGAACTATGTATCTTTACACTATACCCTACCACCCTAACTGCACTGTGAAGGATGAAGGCAAAATCTGCGGGACAATAAAAGCAATTAAACAACAAACGTTGATTAGAACTGAAATATAAAGGCTTGTTTTCTGTGTACTAAGAAAAACCCAGATGACAATGAATTAGTTCTTAGTTTCT
The DNA here is from genome assembly GCF_000735185.1 of Notothenia coriiceps. Lineage (NCBI taxonomy): Eukaryota > Metazoa > Chordata > Actinopteri > Perciformes > Nototheniidae > Notothenia > Notothenia coriiceps. Next base: position 24,698,030 of record NW_011333040.1, on the reverse strand, counting down.
CTGGTGGGGTGTTAAAAAACACAGACCTATAACCAAACATATTGTCTCCTCATGTAACACATATGGATCTACATTTAGAAACAACCATTTCATTGGTTCACCAATTGGTCTGAGCTTTAAGACGCTAAAAGTTCATACATGCAGTTCAGGTGCCAGACCTAGACAATGTCTTCAAAAATCAATATAAGGATGTTACAAGTAGAGATAGAAGGAATAGAGAAACAAACACAGATTAAACTACACATTTTCATACACTTCAGCCCAGGGGATAGAACAAATTGAACCTCAAAATACATGTCTGCACTGGATGAGTCACTCTGATGGATGTGAACCCCCTACTGATCAATTCATAGAAGCGACAGGATTGACAGCGACCTGAGAAAAGAGCTGTAACACAGTCAATACTTCTCAGGGTATTGCTGCACTGTGATGACTGCTCCTGCCTATCACATGCATTTATTCCTGTGGCACGGCTGTTGCAGCTCCCAGCAGAATGCAAAACAGAACGGCTCACAGACGCAAGCTACAAAGCAGATCTATTTGTCACCGCTTTGAAAGCTTAGGGGGCAAAATGCAGGATCATCTTTTTTCTATCTCTCTTTCTTTGCCGTTTTCCCTCCTGATAGAGGCTGATCTTTATCAAGCTCGCCGTAGCCTTGACTCCTGTCACCATAACAGGCTACACCCCCCCTCATCATTCAGGCCCGTTGACAGCAGAGTGGCAGCTGGTCAGCCCATTATGAAATGACCTTGGTCTTGTGTCGGCAGGGCAAATAGTGCTGCCGAAACAGTTACACCCCAAAGTGAGTAATTTTCCCTCCTTAGGTCAGCATCTTTGCCGGTAGACAATCTCTCCCTGTAGATAAAAGGTGGGGAGGGGGTTCTGCCACTATCAATCGCTAAGGTGATGGAAGTGGCCACAAAATGTGAACAAGCCTAATTGAGGAAAACAGCTCCAGTGTACCGAGATTGATGGAGTGATCTGATTAAACGGATTGCAAAACTGAGGAATCGATTAACGGTTGCTTCTTACCATTCAGTCCCTTGCAGGGTTGTTTAATTAGTCCTGTATTTGTTTATCCTCTTACCAGACTGGATTGTATTAAAACTATTTGTTCTGAAGCCGTTGAAGCAGAGCCATGTTTCCCTTTCACCTTTTAAGTGAGAATACAGTGCTGTGGTCTTTATTTTGAGCACAGCTTCAGAGAGGTGTTTTTAGCCTTTGCAGTGGTGTGATGACAGCACTTTATGAATGTTCCTCTTGTGCTTTTACCTGGTTTTCCATCGCCATTGCTGTAGAGTGTTTGGCTCAGTACAAACACTTGTGCCTCTGGTTCTCCAAAGCTAAGGATACCTCAGTGTGATCTTACTCATAGCTGGAAGGCACAAAGAGGAATGTTTTGTATTTCCTTGCTCAAATACCCCTCAGTACAATGCTGGCACTGCAACAAGCAACCTGGGAGGGAACAGGCACCGGGCGTGTTGATGTTAAATGCACACAGTAGGTCCTGGGGAAATTCCTCGGTGTATGTATTTCTTCGTCATCCCAAAGCAAAAAAACAACAATGACGAATCAGCATGATAGTATGTTTGGAGCAGTTGTTACCCGTTCCGATATGACAAAAAAACAACTGCACAGCTACTGTTTTTATTAGTTTTGGTGCTGTAACAATTTTGCACAAAAGTCACCATAAATTAATTTCATTGGCCTCATGAAAACATAATCTTCAAAAACAGAAATGTGGGCAGCTGGAGTCGCCTAGGCGTGTAGTGTGCTTACAAAAAGGGGCAAAGTATGGTCTGCAGCCCTGTTATATGCAGGTGAGCCAGGAAATACAGGTTTGCCTCATCTCCTGGCCTTAACTGCATGCACTCTGAAAGAAAAATAACACATAAGTGCTCAGATACACACCAAAAATTGGACAACACCAGTTTTGTCACAGTGTGAATGCATTATGTATCCAAAGCAAAGCAAACATAACATGTTACAAATATAACTGTGGAACTGCCATCCTTTATCCAACGAGATAAAAAACCCACTGGTGACCTTGCCCAGCAGCTCAGCGAGGTGATGCTGGGATTCTGTCAAGCTTCACCGTCCTGCAGCGATTTGTTCATTGGAGCACATTTTTAAACATGCAATGATGCAGCTCAGCGTGCTGTGCTGTGTTCTTTCACCACAGGGGAGTTAACACACACATGGGCTATTGGCGAACCTCTGTTGAGTGACCACTAAAAATTACTAAACAAAACACAATTTAAAAAGGGGAGACAAAGCGATGCGCGACACCAAACTGCAGGGCTCTCTGTTCTCTTATAGTATGTAAGAGCGAAGGGGATGTGTTGAGAAGATTTGGTTTAGATTCAGGATACATTTATCTCAAGTTCACCTCACTGCACCTGAAAGAACTGGTCCTGACAGACAGGCCACTTTGTCAGTGTTAGAATATGAAATGCATGAAGAAACAATCTGATCTCATTGTGTTGACTTTGGAACTGAAAGAACTGAATATATATATGTATATTTCTGTGCCACAAGGAATGATGCTGAGAAGTTACTACCAAAGAGAAATCAGCATAAAAAGTGGTGTGTCCTAACACATTGGGTCATACAAAATAAAATAAAATGTTGTTATAAGACACAACAACTATTCAAACTTTAAGATTTGTATGACTGGTCATAAAATACAACATTTCTGGAGTGTTTACCTTCATGTGTTTGTGTTCACTATTGTTATAATAATGATTGAAAAGTACGTTTGTTGATATAAGTTCTGGTTGTTCAAGAAAGGTAAATATGGGTTATAAATGCGTTGTTTATATTTACATAAACATTTTAGGTTCTGTATTAAAATTCTCTAGTCATGCTCTCATCCTGTTAGAAATGAATGTTACGGCATTGACCTACAGATGATGATGGTTTCATTATTTTGGCAGGTCGTAACATACACAAAGTGTGAGTATTTCTGCCACAGCTGATAAAGCAGTTTTACTTTTATTGAGGACCCAGTGCCACTGATATACAATGTGGCCACTGTTATTCTTTGGTGGACAATCTCACGTCACTTGCTTTTGCAACTCAACATCTTTACTCATGATAGTGGCAAATATATGGCAACAAGGTTTGCTGTGTGAATAACTCAGAGATCTCTTTCTTTAAGTTCCTCAGGATTACTTCATATTATTTTATTATAAAGGTATGCTCTGTTCCAAGTGTTAACTATTCACATAACATGACATAGACGTCTTATTATTTTCATTATAGAATGTAGGATGTTCTCAGCGTGTCAACATACTATCTCAACCAAAACCATTCTACTCAGGAGATACTGAAGCCGGCCTATTACTTAACTTGATGTATGTAATGTCTTGGCAATGAGGAATGAGAACTGAGGATCAGGATAAGAACTGTCTTTGCTGATGTGTCTGGCTGTCTGCTCACTATCAAGGATTCATGCCGTGTCCGACAGAGAGTGGATCTCAGAGCCGAGAGCCGGGAACACAAGAGTACCTCTGCACAGAAATCATCTGAGACACACTGGCAATGTAATTAGCACATGAATTATTTCTATGCAATGACATGCCTCAGCGCCTCTTGACTTTGCTCTTGTCTGAGGAATGTCCCCATGTATATGGCCCAAATTAGACATCTGCCAAATGCCAGTCCTTTACAGTCAGACACTGCTTCCACCGCTCCAGTAATCAAAAGTGGACAGTAACCTCTGACGCACTCTCGCAGCGTGCACTCTAGGTCTGTGCTGGCAACCTTGACAAGGGTAGATCCCAATTGAGCAGCTTGTTAAGATGCTTAGAGCAAAGATGTATTACCTTAAGCACATTTTATATATGGCTCATTCAGGAAGCTGCTGTCCAATGTTACTACACAGCTTTTCACACAGTCAATTGGTTTTGATATAAATACTAACTCTAATATTATTATCAGGTATGATAAATGAGTGCTGATGGATTCAATATATTTCCTATAGGAGGAACAATGTGTATAGTTGCCTGCTCTTTAAATATATGATTAGTTAAGTAAAGTGGTAACTATACGTTAATATCAAAATGCTTCTCTTTTGATGAGGATATTGATCCCCCCATCTCCCCAAGGCTTACATTATTATCCCCTGGATTTACTCTGCAGAAATGGATTGGGCTTTGCAGATTAGTATTCAGCACATTACACTCCCACTTCAGCATAATGCTGTTGTGATTCTGAAATGGGCTGAGAGCAAATGAGAGCCTTGCAGATGGAAGTGTGCTGTTTAGTATGTGCGTTCACACAGTGTTTGAACAGGAGTACATGGGTTTTCACACTTTCTTTGAGGGTTTATATATGTTTGTCTCTTATAGTCTTGTTAGATTAAGTTTCCTTTTTGAGTATTTTTATTTTTCTAATTTTCAAGAGGCTGGCTACTTTTCCCATTCCCCCACTTATTGTGCGTGAATAAAAAGAGACTGGTGTACATCGCCTAGAGAGTGCCTGCATGCCTCTCCTGTAGGGCCATTAAGTCCTCAACATGCTGCTCTGGGAGGAGTTATTTGTTAAACCCACTCCACAGATATGTTCTTGTTGGTTGGGGACCTCAACAAGAGATCTATTTTAATGGCCCAGCGGCCAACAATAAATGTCTTCCTGTTTTTATCTCAGACGTAGTATACAGTATATTTGATCTTGAGAATCTTCCGTAGTTTTAAACAAGAAGCCTTCACCACTTTTCATATAAACCCTCTTGTGATGCTCAAAGAACACTTTCAAGAATGTATTTAAGGCCTACACACAAACATTCAAAGAAATACGCACGCACGCACGCACGCACGCACGCACACACACACACACACACACACACACACAATTGATCCTTTTCTGTTGTTTAAATATGTTGTGCTTCAGCTTTTTACATGTGTTTGTTATATATAATCTGGAAAGTATTACAGGAAGATAGAATGAGACTATATTGCAGAGTTTAAATACAGTAAAATGTAAAATGAATGTTTCATGCATGATAACGTGGCTAGTGACTCTACAGATAATACCCTGCTTTGCCAAATTTTTGAAGCATGTTCTGACCATTGTATGTTTGTTTTCACGCTTGCATTGTTGTGTGCACAGGTGTGTGCACCATCGAGGTAGCTATGCCATTTACAGCTGTGAGTGAGGTGGGAGCTGCTCCCAGAGGAGCGTTGCCTACGCACCTGATTGAGCTATTGCCAATAGAGCGAGCAGACACAGACTGTGTGTGATCTGGCTGACACACTCTTGTTAGTGCTACATTTTATTACATTTTATTGGCTGGTTTCCACCACTTTGAAAAAGCCATGAATCAACCCTCAAACCCTGATTTATATTTTAGAAACATAAAGTATGCATCAGCATGATGTCATTGCCTTTTAAATGCTAAATCAATCCGATGATCATACTATATTTGGAAGAGATGTTGATAAAGATCGCAGCAGTATTACAAGGCTATAAATAACATAATGTAGCGGTGACCTTTAGTCTGGCTCAGCGCCAGCCAGTCCTTGCTGTAAACACAGCTCTTTTTCCGTAAACAGTGACGCAAACAAATATTTATTTTAGATTTGGTTAAGTCGCTCCCTGGCAAAAATTGCTGCAGCAATTCATTATTTTGTATAAATATTAATTGATAAATTCTTAGGAATAAAAAAAGAGACCAAGAGCAGTGAGAGGCATAATCTGAGAAACATTATTTCCTGACTTAAAGGGCCAGTATGTAGTATTTATAGGGAGGTCTACTAAAAACAACAAAAATTATATGCATAACTTTGTTTTCATAAGGGTATAATCCCCTGAAAGTAAGTATAGTTTTTGCTAAGAATCAGCCCTTCAAAACGAGGAGTGGGTCCTCTTTCTGCCATGTTCCACTGCCATGTTTTCACAATAACTCAGAAATAACTCTGGATCTCGACAGGGCCTTTCCGGCTTTTACATAACTGAAAGGCCACCCTATTTATCTGACACTTGTGAAACTGCCATATCACCAGCGGCAGCCTGCATTTCTTCACTTCATATGTATGGTAAGAACTATGCATATCACAATATATCATCTTAAAATAATATCAAACATGTCAAAATAATAAAACAACCCTATCATCAAATTTAAATCATCACTGTAATAATTATTGTACATACACAGCTCCCATATTCAGAGGTCACCATATTATTTTTCTCATAAATCCAGGGCTCCATAAATAAATGCTTTGTGAATTAGTTGGATTCGGGAAGTTATTTTAGGATGATTTATAATTGCACAAATTACACAAATACAGGCTATTCGGTTTTTTAAAGAACAACAGTCTATCACTTGGACTTTTCCGCCCCCTCCCCTTCCCTTCCTTAAAGGTCACATGTCATGGCCATTTCCACTGATCATAATTCCATTGTTGAGGTATACTAAAATAGAAAAATACTGTGCAATTTTCCAAACTCACATTGGTTTCGCATACAGCATCTCTGTAAAGTATGTGTATTCAGCAGTATTCACTTTCTCCACTAAACGGCTCGCTGCAGCTCCCCCCCCCCTCCCTGCCTCCTTGTGTTAGCGATAAAACAGCCCAAACACAGCCAAATAAACCTGAACACTCACAAAGCACAGGCCAAAAATAAAAACCAATAAGTGTGGCTTGATATTGAGTAGGAAAAGGTTTATAGGTTTGATGAACGCTGTGAGAATGGGCTCGTCCAGAGAGAATTCGCAACGATCCCAACTGTCAAGCCTGCAGCAGGGAGCAGAATCGAAAGGCTGCCTGCACCGAGTGTGGTGTGGGATTGGTCAATTTGGACCAAATCAGCGGGGGCTTAGACGTAACGGCTCCGCGGAACGTAACATAAGCGGCTCCACGGATTGGCCCATTTAGTTCCGGGTACAAGCTTCGTAAGCGTACCGGAAGAATCAAATGGATGATACGTCTGATGGCCGTACCAATACGAGGGCGTTTTGGGGAGGTACTTTCTGTTTAGAGTTTACTCACTACAGGGAGTACTTTGAGAGTTTTGACTCTGCAACCGTTACATGCAGACAAACCTTCATAAGCACACCCAAGGGGACGGGTAATAAGCCGGAAAAGTATTCATTGTGACCTTTAATGGTAGGATCACCATCGCCCAGTGGTAACAATCAGCGAGGCCTGTTGAGTGTTTTCATAAGGCCCATTTAAGTTCCCAAAAAGGACTATCTGCCGTTGTTTTTGAACTAAACTACGTTTGGCTTTCGATTTAACTGTAAGTACGTTACATTAATACGAGCGTACAGCTTAGTAACAATGTCTTGTCCCATCCACTTTAAAATCTACGCTTGCTTAATTTCATGCGGGCTAGCCGTAGTGCAGCTAATTAGTAGCCTGTGCAGCAGTCCAGGCCCCTTTTCCACTATCATGAGATCTCTTTAGCGGTTGTTGCACCAGCAATTATAGTAATAATTAGTCGGCAGTTATGTCACTTGTAATACTTCCGTGTCCAAAAGTCATCGCTTTTAAAAATATGAGGACCTTATTTTTTAACGTTTTGTTGCGCCGCTTTGATAAATGAGTTGATGCTTGGCTGTTGCTAGCCCTAAGAGGGTGGTTAACTGAAACTATAACATAAGCTAGCACTATATAGTTTGTTCAAGGCTATTTGAGCCCATTAGAAGGAAAGCAAAAGGTGTAATATTGTAACATAACGTTGGCTCAGTTATATTAGGTTAGGGCAGTGAGCCCCGCAGTGCTTTGGCAGGCGACTCAGTTAAATGGCAGGCATCATGCAGTGTTGTTAAATACACCTTGTGCTCTTCCTTCTATGAGAGGGAGACTCCCTGGTGAGAAAGGGTATCTGTGTTGTTTTAGTCCCAAATACAGGTAATTTTTTCTTATGCACCTGTCCAAACCAGGGTGTATCTTTATAACGTCAGATTGTTCTTGAACTCTTTAACTAAATTTGTAATATTTGAATCAGTCACTTCAGTGGTTATTTTTCTGACGCTGATTGATTGAGTCCTCTAGCCTTTCTCTTTAGGCGGCTCTAAATGAGGCTTACGACATGTACAAGGTCATTTTCTAGCACCATAGGCCGATGCAGTAAAATATGTAATTGTTGATTAAATTTGAAATGTAAGGGCAGCAATAATTAAATGTATTATTAACAAGTCATTATTAGTAAAGATTACATGAATAATAATGAATATTTGTCATTTGAAAATGTGCTGTTTGTCAGAAGTTGTGTTGGCTTAACCCATACACACTTTGTTATGGTTTAATTTAAATAACCGATTTTGAATGGCTTACATGTACACGGTACCAAGACTGAGTTTGGCACAATATGAGACAGCCATGTTCGCAATGAATGCCTGATTTTATATTTAATGGACAGCTGAAAAGCCAAATTATGAGGCAAATTGAGCATGGACGAAGTGGCTCTGCAAACTGACATCAGAAGGGGACTTTTCTGGCAGCAGCAAGAAACGCCTCTCATTAACTGTGAATTAAATGACACGGTACGTTAAGCTAGGCACATTAAATATGTGTCAGCAGAACTTAAGTATGGTGTATCGTCTCATCGCTCACATGCTGACTCCCTCACNGGGGACCTCATTTATAAAGGGATATACGCTCAAAAAATGGCGTACGCCAGTTTCTACGCAATGTTTGCGATTTATAAAATAATAACTTGACGGGAAAACGTGCGCGTTTTCCCGTCAAGTTATTATTTTATAAATCGCAAACATTGCGTAGAAACTGGCGTACGCCATTTTTTGAGCGTATATCCCTTTATAAATGAGGTCCCCTGGGCACACGTACTTACAGCCAATCAGCTCTGAATTATGTGAGATGACGTATGGTGGGCAATGTAGCTCAGTGCCCCTATGGTCATTATTTTTAATGACCACACTAAAAAAAATACGAAAGAAGGCAAAGTTGGAGAGACAACAACCAATCACATTAATCTCCCGCCCCGGACACACAAATAACACGTTTGATTGGCTAGCGCTTGTACTGGCATATGATTTGAGTGGCTGGCGCTTCCTTCAACGCTTGAAAAGTTGAACTTTTCTCAACTTTCACCGCGAGCAACGGAGACAAAGCGAAGCAATGGAACCACAATTCAGTTTGAGTCACCCCATTCAAAGTGAATGGGAAGCATCTCCGTTAAAGCACGCGACGGAAACTTGTGTAGGATGCGTTATGCATCAGGCCCAACCAGAAACATGGTCCAGGGTGCCGCCCTGTCATCTTTCCAACAAGAGGAAGCAAAGCCCCATCTTGTAGGGAAACTGTCAGATACCCAGTGAACAGATCTCCTTGAATATTGACTTTTTTGCTAAATGTTCTTTTATGGGGAGATGTTTTGTGGTCGGGGATTGCTCTGTTGCCCCTTTCAGACCAACGCGGTTCCAGGGCCGGCTCGGAGCTAGAGCCTGAAAAGCACAGTTTTTCCTGTTCACACCGCAGCGGAGCCACCTCTAAGCTCCGGAAACCGGTGCTTTGCAAGCACCAAAAAATTGTTGGCCTAGAAGCAAGAACTGCATACGTCAAGCTTACGTTGGAGGCGGGGGAAGGGGCAGGATCAACCTGAGCAATAACAGTTTATGGCGAGTACGGCAAAGGAAAGTTGTAACAAGCAGTAGCGCTGACCAAAGTGACTAGAACGCAACCACACACTTATTAAAAAAATCACACTTTATAAAGTCAGGCAACACTAACCAGGCTTAGTGTGATTCTGTTTATTTGTACCTTACTTTGACCATCTGTTCGCTGTCAGATCAGAGAAGCCCTGAGCTGCATGCCTGCAGGAGCATCAAGATTGCAGTCTTATTTCATCCCAGTAACACTTGCTTTATTTGAGAGGTTGGGGAGGCAGTGAGGCAAAGTGAAGCAGTATGTGCCTGGCCTGCAGAATAGGAAGTGGTTCCACTCTTTCACATTTGTAGTGTTATAAATGGAAAACGAGGCTAAAGAGCTACAGTAGCAGGAGACATTGTGGTTGCTGGATATGACTGGAGCAAATTGCTGTGCTGGTTGTATAGTCTGACCGCTGCAGGAAGGAAAGACCTGCGGTATCTCTCCGTGAGACAGCGGGGGTGCAGCAGCCTATCGCTGAAGGAGCTGCACAGTGAGGACAGGGTGTCCTGGAGGGGGTGGGACACATTGTCCAGCATGTATGCCATGTAATGCATGTAAATGGTCTGCAAAGGCTAAAATCCCTGTTTCCTCCAGAGGGAGTTTCTATCGCCTCCCCAATGGCCTGAAACGCCTCCATTGGAGTCCTTTGTGGTTGTTTTTGGAACATAGTGACAATCTGAACTCCCAAGCTGCTCTAAAAATGCAACATACAATATATTTAAGACATGAAAATAAATATAAATAGTGCAAGAAGAAATAGATATAAGATGCCATTAACTTTTTCTTTAGAGTAAATGATCTGAACACTTCTTCCAACGCTTGGTTCATATCAGAAAAACATGGGATAGGGAAATATCAGCCCTGAAAGTCAAGGACACGTTTGAGGAGTAGCTCCATGTGACATGTGTGCCTTTGAGCTCCTGATTATCATCCCTTCAGATGAGGACCCGTCAGGATCCTGGTAATGATGCAGAGAAAGTAGATCATCAGGATCTGAGACGGAGGCTGTGGAGGAATCAGTGAGCCAATGCAGAGTCATATCGATTCAGAGTTCTTCACCCTCCACGGATACAAAGACCCTCATTTGTCGGAAACTAATTAAATTCTTCCTTGACAGATTTACTGCGATGCATTGCGGTCGAGCTGTCCTGCAGATATTCAGAGAGCTTGTTAGGGAAATTGTATTTTAAGCTGCTGAATTGAAACAGAAAGTGACTTTTTCTCTTGGAGACGTGAGGATTATTGACTCAATTTGGTTTTATTTTCTGACATTTTGCTGACAGTTTTTTCTATGACGCTATAGATAAAGCACATCAGTCTTTGCTGATTTGTTAGACCTTCTACTGAATAGGAAGAGGAAGCTTGAAGTACAGCAATGTGCTCAGAGTGGAAAGTATTTGAGGGAATTACAGTGCAATGCTCCATCTGCTGGCGGCACAAAAAGCAGAATCAGGATACTTTAAATCCCTCGAGGAAATTGGGTTACATCTGCCTGCATGTGCCATCCGACCTCTGCAGCTCATCCAGAATGCAGCGGCTCGTCTGGTCTTCAACCTTCCTAAATGTTCCCACACCACGCCGCTCCTCCGCTCCCTTCACTGGCTTCCAGTAACTGCTAGAATCCACTTCAAGACACTGGTACTTGCGTACCATGCTGCGAATGGATCTGGCCCTTCCTACATCCAGGACATGGTTAAACCGTACACCCCAGCACGTGCACTCCGCTCTGCATCAGCCAAACAGCTCGCTGCACCCGCACTGCGAGGGGGACCCAAGTTCCCATCAGCAAAAACACGTGGGTTTGCTATCCTGGCTCCAAAATGGTGGAATGAGCTCCCCATTGAAATCAGGACAGCAGAAAGCTTACACATCTTCTTCAGACTGAAAACTCATCTGTTTGACTCCACTTCTAGAGATAGAATTCACTAACCAGAAGCACTTATACGTATATTAATAAGGGGCTGGCTTTATCTAAAGCCAGTTGAGTTAGCACTTGAAATGTTTTAGCTCTATGAAACCTGATGTACTTATATGATTTCTGTTTTTCTTCAAGTTCTGTATTTTCCTGGTCGAATGTACTTATTTGTCAGTCACTTTGGGATAAAAGCCTCAGTCTAAATGCAATGGCAATGTATTTATAATTTAATGTAATGGTCATGTGTTGGCTCAAAAAAAAAAAAAAGTGGGTAATTGTGCTCCATTTTAGACATTTTAGGAAATTCAAATAAATGTATTTAAAAATAAATAATATTGACTCCATGTTAATAATAAAACCAACAAATACAATAACATGATATCCAGTGGCAGGTGTTTCATTTTAAAATTAAAATAAAAATGTAGATTATTTGGTTAATACATCGTGGGTTTAAGAAGCAGTACTCTAAATCCCGTTAGGAAAAATGGGTAAAATAATTTAACTTTTACACGGTTTAAAAGTTAACCTTTATATTATCTTCTCTTACTGGAGTGACCTAAAATGTAATTTTAATTCTGGCTTATTGCTATTATTTATGATTTACAATTGGTAGGATCTTTGATTTCTGCTGAAGCCATGAGACCAGTCTTGGACACAGGGATTATCTTGAACTTCTTGATTCTGCCATAAAAAGGGAAGTACTTCATCATCTTTTGACCATAAATCTGACCTTCCATGCCTCAATAGGTCTTTACTGGAGGCGGAGAGAAAGAGGAGATCCAATACTGTGAAACTCCCCTATCCTCAGAGTCAGAGCAGCAGGGTGCTGATGGATAAGGTCTAAGTTTCCTCTCAATCTACTGTTAGAGAAATCCACGGAAAATAAGTCCCATCCATCTTTGAGTCGGAGAGGAGAGATGATGTCTCTCTGGTTCCTCGTTCTCTGAACTGATTACAGAAGAGAGCAGCGTTCCTGCGGTGAAACGCTGCCAAACTGTTGGACTATGTATTCGATATTGTGGGTTTTTATTAAAATGTCTGATTACTGGCAGTTTTAGGGTGGGTTGTCCAGCTCCGGTAGTGACATTGGGCAGCGTGTTAAGACAGCGGCATATTTAGATTGTTTCACCTTGTAATAGAGTTGCTGCAGTGTGACGTATTCTGTAATGGGACCCTGAAGGCATCATCTTCCTTGTTTCCCTCAAAAACAGCCAACTAGGGAATTTTTTCAAGTGGTGCAGGAATGAGTCCTTGAAACGTTGAAATGGAGTCGGCACTTATAAGGCCAGGAAATACCCCACTGGTGGATTAAAAAACGGGAGGTTGCTAACAGTGTCTTAAATGAGACGACTGAACCTTATCACGCCCAACATTATCCGCCTTTAGTCTTAGCGGATGGTGACATGAATCATGTGACCGTGCTGGTAGTTCCTTTATAGCCCAACCATTAGCCACCTTAGGCTTAAGTGGTGACGTGAGCAGTCATGGACCGTGCTGTAGTTCCTTTATAGCCCAACTTTAGCCGCCTTTAGCTTAGCGGTGGTGACGTGAAGTCATGTGACCGTGCTGTAGGTTCCTTATAGCCCACAATTAGCCACCTTTAGCTTAGCGGTGGTACGTGAAGTCTATGTGACCGTGCGTGTAGTTCTTATAGCCCACACATTAGCCGCCTTTTAGGCTTAGCAGGTCGGTCGCGTGAGTCATGTGACCGTGCTGGTAGTTCCTTTATAGTCCAACATTATCCGCCTTTAGCTTAGCGGTGGAGACAGTAAGTCACTGTTGACCGTCTGTAGGTTCCTTATAGTCCAACATGTAGCCGCCTTTAGCTTAGCGGGTGGAGACAGTAGAGTCATGTGACCGTGCTGTAGTTCCTTTAATAGCCCAAGCATTAGCCACCTTTAGCTTATGCGGGTGGTGACGTTGAATCATGTTGACCGTGCTGTAGTTCCTTTATAGCCCAACATTAGCCACCTTTAGTTAGCGGCTGGTGACGTGAAGTCATGTGGACCGTGCGTAGTTCCTTTATAGCCAACATATAGCCGCCGTTAGCTTAGCGTGGTGACAGTAAGGTCACTGTGACCTGCTGTAGTTCCTTTAAAGCCCAACATTAAGCGTCCTTTACTTATGATGTGACTGAGTCATGTGACCGTGCTGTATTCCTTTATAGCAACATTAGCCGCCTTTAGCTTAGCGGTGGGTGACAGTAAGGTCACTGTGACCGTGCTGTAGTCCTTTTCACCAGTAAAAAATCCCATTGGCTTTTTTCGAGGGAACCAGGGAAATGGATGCCTTCAGCGGTCCATTACAGAAATATGTCCTTCAGTGCAGACTCTATTACAAGTGGAAAATAATCTAAATATGCAATTTAAACACGCTTGTATCTTACCGGAGCTGGACAACCCTAACTCGCCAGTAATCAGATTTGAATAAAACCCAATTATCTGGCTGATGGATATTAGTCCAACAGTTTGCAGCGTTTCACCGGCAGAACTGCTCTCTTCTGTCCATCAGTCATTGAGAACGAGGACCAGACGACTATCATCAACAGTTTGCAGCGTTTCACCGCAGCGAAGCTGCTCTCTTCCTTGTCCATCGAGTCATAAACGAGGACAGATGACAATCCATCAACAGTTGCAGCGTTTCAGCTGAAGGAAGCTGCATCTCTTTACTGAGTCATCTCTTCAGCCTTTCACAAGATCTTGCTTTCTGCTGCAGCCACAATAGTATTCCTCTTGTTGTCGGAGTTAGAGTCATGTCTCCCGCTCAGGCCATGATCTCAATCTCTACAGGGACTTCTGTTCCTCTGAGGTGAGAACCTGGCTCAGTGAGAACAAGGTTCAAAACAACAGGCAAGGTCAGCCGGATCACATTAAGTCTCTGGAGCTGCATTTAAAAAAGAAAAAACACACATTACTGTGGTGCTGTTAATTCTTACCTTCAATCCTTTAATGTTTCATTTTTAGAAAACAGGCTCTGTGCAGCCCCTCTAAGGGGACTCGTCAGGGATGCTTTCAGGTAAACAACAGCCCATTATTCTTCAAAGTCAAACCAGTAAGTATTGAACAAGCTGCATCTCCAGAGCTTTTCACTTTCATTCGCTAGAGGAGGACGCATAGACATGGTCAGAAAGACAAGAGCCAGGTAATGCACTTAACTGGATTATCCTCCTTCAATCCACAACGAAGAAGGTCAGGATCCCATCATCACAGGGAGAGAAGATGGACTCAGTGGCTGCGGCACGAACTCGTGAAAATAAATCAGTCCTATGTATTTCCTAACCTTTTCACTTATAAAAATTACTTTTGATTATTGAATAAAAAGCTAACGTAGCGTATAAAGAACTACAGGCACGGTCACATGGACTTCCCTTCTCGACGCCCGCTAAGCAAAAGGGAGGCTCAAATGGTTGGCGTATCAAGGAACTACAGCACGTCACATGACTTCACGTCACCCCGCTTAAGCTAAAGGTGGCTAATGTTGCGGCTATAAAGAATACAGCACGGTCCATGACACCACGTCTCCACCGCTAAGCTAAA
>NW_011333040.1:24678503-24682728 GCF_000735185.1 Notothenia coriiceps | reverse complement strand
ATGGACACAGTTATGTTTGGGACGGTGACACGTTTTTAATTTATTGTAAAGACACTTGACTATAAACAAATCACTCAAATAATCTCCTACAAGGGACTTTTCTAACATTTTGACAGTTTCTTCTTACAGTCTGAATCTATTAAACAATATTAATGTATGTTATGTACCTTACCACACACACACACTCCCAAGGTTCACCTTAGACGCCGGGTTACCAACCGGGTCAATGTATTTAATACACCGGGGGTGGTGGTTATGTTATCAACCGGGGTAGGGACGAGATGGAGTAGGATCCCGTTTAAGTTTTTAAAAATAACGTTATTTTTTTGTAAAGTGGTAACAATTGTACACAATAAAATACTAGTTTCCTGTTAATCGATGTATCCTTGATAAGATAGATTATATAGTAAAGTTAGTTTGAACGTGATAAACTGGTAAAGTGATAAGACACAAAGGAAAACATAAATGATAAATGAACGTGACAAAAAAATACAAATAGGACAAAATAACACAACGTGACAACCTCCTCGGACAACTGGATTCTAAAAAATATAGCAGTATTGATGTGACATCGATACTTGCACTGGTTATTTTCGGAACTTGCGAAAATTCTTGGATATCACAATCAATAAGAAATTACACTCGGGCGTCTCGTAAGGACATTTTACATTTCTCCAATACGGGATGTAGGTTCGTGTACTAGCGACCGGTACATTAATGGGAAACCCTAAATGTTTGAGCACCTTCTATGAAACCTCAAGCTACCCCACAGCACCACAAAATAAATCTATGGCACCGCCACTGAGCCTGACTATTTGTGTTGGGGTGGCCCGACTTTTTTTTTCCTCCAAAGGGGGGCCTGACAGAAAAAGTTTGAGAACCAATGGGTTAGGGTAAGGGAGCATTGGGTCCTCACAAAGCAAGAAGAACAGGGAAGTGTACAATCACAATCAGCTGATATCCTTCTTCACAATTAATGACTGAACATTGGCTGAAACACACGATACAGACACAGTGCATTCAATTATGGTGTGTTGATGTGGCGGTGTAGTACATCCATCTTACTGTCGGCCTCGGTGTCCTATCGGCTTGGCCTTGCCAATAGTACCACTGTAGAGAGTATATTTGACCAACACATGCCGGCAACACACACAAATAAGCAAACACACACAAGGGAATTACAGAGACCCTCATGCTCCTTTGTGAATGCTTATTATTCATCAGTTGCATTATTAATTGATTGGGATTGTAATAACATGTACCCATGTATCGAATGAGGCTACCAAGAATAAGAAGAAATAGAAACGTGGATGATTGGACATGGACAGAAAAAGCTGAGGTTTTAGAATGTAACCATTCGAAGCACCTTTGTAACGCATTATCCAAAGATGTAGTTCATCTGCATGGCATAACCCTGGCCTCCAACACAAACATAAGAGTCCCAGTTATCTTTCATTATTTATGTACTTTAACTCTCACATTATTAAGTGAGCAGCTGAGTCACAGCATCAAAGAATGGCAAAATGTTGGAGACAATGAAGTCCAGCTGCCATGTAACAGGGATGTGAAAGGATGGTCGTTAAAGCTGACAACGCAGCTTCAGGAGCAGGGCTTTTGAACATAGGTATCAAGCAAACTGATACAACACAGTCTCACTCCCTGATAGTCCAATAGCGACGGTTGGTCAGGGTCCTTTGGCGTGCAGTTGTGACGCACCGAGTCTCCTTCAGTTTCATAAACGGACGCAAAGAGCTTTCAACTGATTGCAATGTATTCCCATCGGCGGCGCCCGTCTTTAACTGCCGCCGACATGGACCAATGCGGTCCATGTTGGCGACAAACCCCGTGATTAGTCCTCAAGGTCTGTGATTGGATGTTGGAGTGGCAGTGGGCGAAGTTTACGCTGAGCGTCAAACAGCACTTTGAAATGGAATGAAACCCATCGATGGCACACGATCCAAAACTGGACTCGAACATTTCTTATACTATCTACATACATCTTATAAGAGTATAATTAGTATGTATAATATCGGTTAAAATAAGTGCTTCAACATAGTTAACATTGCAGAAAAGTTGATTGTCAAGTCCCAAAACAAACCATGCAATATATTAGACTTTAAGTACTTTGTCAGGCTTAATATTTATCTCTAGATACCCCCAAAGCATTTTGCTTACATGTATTTAAAAGAAAACCTAAAGTATTATTTCATGTTTTAATAAAGCCTAATTAGTTTGTCTGTTTTGCACATCCTCCTATTAATATCTTTGTACATCCGGCACTACATTGTTTTGTTGTAAAGATCATTTACCGTATCTCTTTGGTATTTTCTATTCTATATCTCTATCATTGACCTTCTACTTTCCCCCTATTTTGTATGTACTCTTAATATTTAAATGTTTTCATAAAATATAACACATTCAACAAAACATGCAGCAGACCTTAGGCAAGGCAAGGCAGGGCAAATCAAGTTTATTTATATAGTACCGTTCAACACAAGGCAATTCAAAGTGCTTTACAAAAATGAAAGACATTAAGAAAAAGGCGTTTAAAAACAGTCATTAAAAAGCAACACAATATAAATGCATTGAAATTACTCTAAACGTGTAATAAAGTGCTTTAACCAGTAGGTGGTTCGGGTTAAAAAACTGTCAAGTTTATAGTGTTAACACAATAAATTATACTGCTGTTTCCGGTGTAGTTTATACGGTGGCCCTGAAGTGCAAGACACCACAGCATTTCAGAAAACACTACAGCATTTCAGAAAACACAACAGCATTTCAGAAAACACTACAGTATTTCAGAAACACTCTACAGCATTTCAGAAAACACTACAGCATTTCAGAAACACACACAGCATTTCAGAAAACACTACAGTATTCAGTAAAACCACTACAGGGCATTTCAGAAAACACCATCATTTTGAGAAAAACAATATAGCACTACAGCATTTCACAAAACACTACAGCTTTCTCAACAAAACCACAGCATTTCGGAAAACACTACAGCATTTCCACAAACAACTAACAGCCATTTCAAAAGCACCACAGCTTTCAGAAAACACTACGCATTTCACCATTGGACGGACAGGGTATCCTTTAGGGAGAACATTCTTGTTTGTGATTGGACAGAGCAGCCAGAGAAGCCACTGCTCTGATTGGTTGTTTTGCTGCCAGTCAAAGAAATGATGCCTCGTGATTGGTTAGCCACCGACAGCGCAACATGTCCCAACACATCAGGCCCCCCGTTAGGCTGTAGCCACTGTTGGAGTTAAAAAGCATCTATCTGGTGCACTTTGAGACAAAATGAAAGAGATCTATGGATACCATCTCTCTTAACACATTATGAAACAGAACTTGTAACAGATTTTACTATTTCTTTATGGATATTTTACAAATCACTCCCTTTTAAAACTTTATTCTTTTTTAATGTCTTTATTTCATACCTGTTTTAATTTACTCTCTTATTTTTTTATAACTATAATGATCATATAAACGTGTACCTCGCAATAATTGTTTAACATTAATGGTGACCAAAACGTTTGAGACCCACTGAGATAATACTGGAGAGTCCTTTAGCTCACTGAGTCCAGTCTGGACAGGAGAGGATCTCCTCCACCTTGTTGTTGAAAAAACTCCTTATATCCGTTAGCGTAGCTCGCTAGCAATCAGAAGCTAACAACAACGATCTCCGCTACGGTGCTCTCTCTCTCGCGCTTGCGCACGCACACCAAAATGGCTCGTTCCACCCACACACACAGAGCCGAGCTTTAATGAAACACAGAGACCCAGACGTAATAGTACTGTACTGGTATCATATTTATTTTCGATCATAATTTTTCCAAAATATGCCTTTTTTTTTTTATAACCATTTTCCTCCTGGTCCCACCTGGGGGTGCCGCACCCACTGAGAACCATGGATTCACGATGCGAATATTGGGTTAGTCTACCATATTACATGGAGATACGCTTCTTAAAAACCATGAATTAATGCTATTGACAAGTGCATTTTTACTATGTTCAATCTGAATTTTCTTAAAATAAAAAAATCTAATATTGATTCTGACCCTTTCTACCCCACTCCACAGGTTTATCATTTACTTTGAGAACAAAGATTATTAATTTAACCCCTTTTAGAAGGGAAGATATGGTCATTTTTCTGGGAATGTCATTTTCGAGCCTGAGACCTGAAAAACAGGCTCAGGGTTAACAGGCTAATAGGATAGGA
>NW_011333040.1:24642792-24678458 GCF_000735185.1 Notothenia coriiceps | reverse complement strand
GATGTAGGGCATAACCTCTTTACATTTTACAGGAATGCTCTGCGGGCTCACATTAAAGAATAACTAACACTATAGGTTCTTAAAAGCGTTCAAGGCTTTTATTGGTCACGTTCATAGCTACAGTGTAGTTATGACGATATAAAAAATCTTAGGTCAACAGGCTCCTCCAACAGTGCAACACAATAAAACAGGATAAACATAAAAAAACAGTGCAAGTAAATAGTAAATACAAAAGGAAACACAGAATAGTGAAATGGTCAAATAGTGCAAGTTTGATTGAAATGATATATTAGATAGAATAGTTCCTATGTAGCTAATTGTCCTTTGATCATAAAATAACACATGTTAACAATGGTGAAATGTTTTTTTATTGCAATAAAAATTTTTGAATTTGCCCTAGGATGAGGTAGAGCAGGGATGGGGCCAACTATTGTATTGGTGGTGGGGGCCACATAATTTATGTAACTGGGCCAACCATTGGGCCGCAGATTCCACTTGGAACCCTCACACACACACACCATTCCATGTATTGTATGTAATTATAACAAATTATCTAAGTCTGACATTCTTCTTTGACAGTTTTACAATCTTTTCAGGGAACATCCTCTAATAAACTCACTAAACAAATATCAGTTCACAGAAATGTTATTTAATTTTTGCACAGTGGCAGGGTTTGTATTGACACAGGTATTTGAACAGTTGGAATACAACTATTAAACTATTGAAAGGCACGGAAAATGTTATGTGCACTATGCCGCTTTTCACCACCAAGTACTATTGCCTATACTTAGTGCCGGGCACTTAGTTGCCCCTGGCACAGCACTTAGTACAGCAGGGCACTAAGTACAGATCACGTTGCACACGCCGGAAATAAGTCCCCTGAAGGAAGATTACGCAAATGGAGCCCGCTGACGTCACATTTGTCTGCTTCTGCTTTGGGTTTACTGGCAGGGCAGGCGCGCAAACAACTTCACGGGCGTATAACTGCCGCCCGAAGTCCCCGTCCGGAAAGTCCCCGTCCGGAAGTCCCCGGGAGTTGGGGACTGGCTTCAGCTTCTACTGAAGCCTTCCGAGTAAACCGCCATAACGCCGACCACCTCCTCATCTCCACCGCTCCCATGTTTTCTTTTGTCGTTGCCATAAGTTATTCTCTCTCCGTTGGTGCACGGGGATAATGTCTAATGCCTAATAATGCTAATGCCACAAATACAATGGGCGGCTTCACAAAACTTTTCAGAGTTTTACGGGGCGTGGTTTGCAATTCGCCAAGCCAATCGAAATTGGTACTTTTTTGGTACTTTTTTGGTACCACCTCTTTAGCAGGCACTAAAAATGGGGGTAAAAGTTAAGTACACTAAGTAGCCTACTCTTTTTGGTGTGAACGCAACATAAGGGGTACTAACGGAACTAAACGGGAAAAGTACTCCGGTGTGAACGCGCCTATTGAGATTAAACATTAAGATGACATAAACATGAAGTCATGAACACTAACCCAGACATTAGTTGTCTAACTTGATCCTAAGACACTTGTAGCCTGTCTCTGCTGACGCACAATAAGGGGAATGTCAACACAGGCACCTCTCAACCCGCACTCTGCTGTTCCTCAGCGCCGCTCCCCCTCCCTCCCGCTGAAATTATGAATGAAAGGCGTATAGTAATCATAGATAATACGGCAAGGTCCGTGACAGTTTGTTTTCATCTGATTTCAAATAAACAAAGTCTTGGTTTTTAGAATATTAAACTGATTTCGCCAAATTCAGATGATAAATACAACTTTGAAGCTTGTAAAGTCATAATTACAAGCGGTAACTTAATGTCACAGCAAGCATAACAACTGCCGGTGTTTCTTGTGAGTGTTTCCCTGGGAACAAGCACAATACACACAAACGCGCCACAGATTATTTTGCGGTATTTGGCTGCGAAATCATGTACACAGATCGCGTACATGAGAGCGTTCTAGGATTCTAGTGGACGGTATCAGTACTACAAGTACTGATACTTTTACTTACTTAAAAATGACGTTGTTTATAAATTAATCTGAGGGTCGAATGCGGCCCCCGGGCCGCTATTTGCCCATCCCTGAGGTAGAGGAATGATATTTGGTTTTGAAAACCTGCAACAACTTATTTCCTTGGTCACTTGGCGGCAGCTCTAAACAATCAGCTTTCAGGTTGATATGCTTATCTGCATACTAAGTAACAAAAGCTTTCATTTGAAGTTTAGCTTCTGGCCACCTGGAAAATTTAGGTTCGATATTAACTCTCTTTGAGATCTACTTTTGGTCTCTTACATTTCCTGAGCAAGAAGCCTCAAAACAATTACCGGCTTTAGCCAAAAGATTTGCGTAATCCAAAAGAACGAAAGTTACGGGCCAGAAAACCGAAGCACTGAGGTAAAAGACACTCTGCATGCTGACAGTTGAGATATGGACTTTGTCATTACTAGCAAGGTGTTTAGCATTAACATATCAACAATGAATCCATTGTTATTATAACAAAATAACCAGATTTTACCCAAACTTTCAAAATTAACTGAACAGAAGAAGACTATAGCCTGCTGACAGGACACTCTATATACACTCTCTTTTCTATGTTGTTTCAGGTATTATGATAGAAAATAGCAGCACCTTGTCAACAACAAAGGAAAACCTTCTACACTGGAATTGAACCTGAGCCAATTGGAACAATGCGGATGGGAGCACAATCAAAAAGGATGTACGTTTTGCAGACAATGACAAACAGTGAAAGTGTTGACAACTGTCTCTCTCCAGGAACCTCAGGCAAACAACAGTAGTAATCATGGTGGGGGGGCATGATGGGTTGGCACTCAGGCATGATGAAGGGCATGGCTTCACATCCAAATGACCCACACAAGCAGCTATCAGCTCTGCACTGTTAGAGAGACGATCCACTCTGACGTCTGCCCTCGTTTACTTTAATGCTTACGGAGATTAAAATAGCCAAGCAGCTTCAACAAATGTAGATAGGCAAGGGACGCGACGCTGGAGGCGATAAGTCATTTGTGGAGACTGTGCTCTTGTGGTTGTCTCTTTGTGGGTGCTTTTTTTGGAAGCATAGACTGTCCTCCTCTTGTGACCCCAGGGTGGCAGTCTGTCAGGCAGGACTGACACCAGACCAATGTCTAATGGCTCTAAAGCCGTAAGTATGGCGCCAGACTTGACAGCCTGGATCTGAGGTTCCCTATTAACTTGATTCATTCCACCACAAAAGGAGTTACTTTGCAACGTTTTGTGTCCAACTGAAGAGGAGATTTTGGACGGATCCACAGACATGCCCCAGTGAATTGCAAACTGGCTGAAGCCAATTCTTCTGTAATTAGCATTTACATGTCTGCTAGAAAAACCAGTTACAATAGAGCACCAGAAGAGGCTCTCAGATGGATACAAAGTAAAAAAATAACTACTTTTATAAGAGACACAGATCATTTAAAGTGCATGTCAGCACTTATGAAAGTTTAAGAGTGCGTTCCTATACTGTAAATCTTATTATCCACCTTTCTTGAGCTGGCCTTGTGGACACTTATATTTCTGGAAGACATTAATTGAAAAATGGGGCAAGATTCGTTCAATTCAGCGGCTGGTCTACCGGAAGGACGCTAATGCCTTTCAGTAACATCAAACATGCAAAGTGAGAGACTGGGTTGATAAATATTTCACTCTTTCTCCCCTGATGCTTATCTTACACATTTTTGCCATTACCACTCCCTTAAAGTGCATCTGTTTGTGTCTGCAGCTGTGGAAATAAAGAGCATTTCCTAATAAGATCCTGGAGATGAAATACTAAGTCTAGTCCAAAAATCAAAAAACAGATTCTCAATATAAATGATTAAATAGAAATAGAAGTTAAAGTAACATGCATGGTACCATGATACAGGCATAAGAGTGAAAATAATTCACTCGCCAAGCAGAAATAGCTTTAATCATGCAGTTAATGTCATGTCTAAGAAAGTTATTGTGAAAGTTTATTCTTTATGTTAGTTTTGTCATGTCCCTTTGTCCTGTGCTTTATGTTTATTCCAATAAGTAATTCTCCCTCTCATTTCAGGCCTCCACGCTCCGCGCCCTATCTGTCTCCTGAGTCCGTGATTGTTTTCCCCGCCCTGATTGTTTCCACCTGTTCCCCTTACCCTGCGTATATATTGTGGTAGTTCCCTCCTGTCCATTGCCAGTTTGTTTCCTCATTTAGGATAAACGTACAAGCCTACTCCACGGACATCTCACGTACCTCTAAGCTCATGTTCATAGTCCTTGTTTTTCCTCGAAAGAGTCTTATTGTTTTCCCTGTTTTGTTATTGTGTCAATACCAGTAAAGTCTTTATTTTGAACACTACCTGAGTCTGAGTTGAGTCGTGCATTTGAGTTCATGCCTCAGAGTTCACTCCTTGACAGTTAATTAGAGAAAACTTTTATTCTTTTATGCTATGTTCTCACTGTGTATCATTGGTCTCAAAATGGAATGACACAGGGAAAACCTCAGGCAAGGCTCAGATAACTGAGGCTGATGGGAAAGTTATTAATTTTGCAAGTATTTAGTCATAAACCAAAGTGGGCTATTGGACAAATTGGAATTTTGACCTGATGATGGCACTTGATGAAATAAATGAAGGAAAAAGTTAATAAAACTCCTCCTGAGGGGAACATAAATGTCTGTCCCAAATGTAGTGTCAATCCATCCAATAGTTTGTGGAGACATTTTCCTCAGATCCACTTCATGGTGGCACTCAGAAGTCATTAGACTACATCCTCTGTGGACGATACACTGTACAGATTATAAAGGTAATACATCAAACAGCTGAGATATTTGAGCCTTTACCAAAGTGGTCACAAAAACAGCTTATATGGGTCTGAGACAGTCTGGGATCCCTGGTCAAAGTTATATGCTCACTTACCTACAATACTTCATAAATAACGTACTTCCTTGGAATTTTATTTCAACTGTTGGCGGCAGAATCTTCCAAAATTAACATAATTTCTATAAAGATTTGGCTGCTTCAGAATATGTCTACAACAGTAACTTGGTTCCATTATATAAGAATAATACAACAGGACAATCAATTTTTTTCTCCAGCTGAGTGTCTTGTGGTCTTTGCTGTGTGCAGTTATCTGTGAGACTCCCACACTGCCTATTTACACAGCCATGTCATTAGATTACACCACTGAATGTGCAGCTTTAGAGAGTCAATCTTTCCTTTGTGTTGTGCGTGTGCTCATAAAGCACGGGCTGCTGTTGCAGTGGTGGCCAATTACAGTGCAGATTAATGTTGTTGACAGAGAATTTATTCACACAAGGTAGTGGGTGCCCAAGCTTTTCCCTAGGCCCCGGGAAAAAAAGGTGCACTCTGTGATGTTGTGCCAGAGGGATGAACTTCATTACTCACAACAGTGTGCTCTAACAGTGTGAAGGCAAAGAGAACAAGAGACAAGGGAGGAGAAAGAAGCAGCCGAGAATAATGCAATATACTGAAATTGAGGCCTCTGCCTCGTGACAAAAGTGCTTGAAAGTCGGTGAGTCTAATGTAAATGACAATACTAATGAAAATGTGATGGACGTCTATATTATTTTGTCTCTCTCCTGTATGTACCTCCAGCCCCAAGGTCACCTATCTTAGCCTTGGCCCTAGTTTCTCCTCTCCTCCCAGCTTAATATGCAGTCTGTCCTGGCAGCCCTGCAGACCACAGCTCATTGTCAGCATAGAGAGCATGTGCAGGAGGGTAGACCAGCAACCATAAAAACAGGATAGATGAAGGCAGACAGAGAGAAGGAGAAGGGTCACGAGAAAATGGCAGACCACAAAGAGAATAAAAATGAGTGTCGTAGTTCAGAGTGTCCCCTATACCAAACTGTGCGCTGACATCATCAGACAGGGCCAGGGATTTCTAGATGACATGCAGAGGAAATATGCCCTTGTGTCATACAAGGCCTTTTCTCGTGGCTAAAACAAACCGCTGTGACATCAAAGGGCTGCTGACGGAGTGAAATTGAACTGTAAAACAATGTGCCACGCCTTGCAACCGGTGGATCTAATATACTAGTACATCACACATCATGACACCTCATCAGGGTGAAATACAACCCCTGTATTCAGTAAATGCACCTGGAAACTATAAAATCCTCCGAATTTATAGGGGCGACTCTATTTAAAAGCAATGCGAAAAAACAATAATATTTATTTGCAACATGGTCTTATTTAATTGCCTGCATGGTTGTGTGCAGTCAACTTTTACAGCCTCTACTCTAATGCAGAAAGAGGACAGCTTCCCCACATGCACACATCTGGCTGTGCTCCCTTATAGCTTGTCACAGACCTCAATTGCAGATAGTAAATGAAGCCATACATTTGATGGAAGTCCATAAACAGGGCTTTTAAAATTGGCCTGCTGTTTTTCCTCTCTGCTGAATAATGACAGGGAGTACTTTCACACGGCTAAGACTCAGGGAGATTCCGTTTTGGTATTTATTTGCCAATTTCCTCTCATATCATCAGTCTGCATCGCATCACTTCCTTAGCACGTTCAATAATTTCAGAAAATGGTCCGGCCGGGATGCAATCTTACACTGAAGCTTTAAAGGTGCATGTTTGTGCAAGTTTGTGTGTGTCTTTATGTGTTGTGTATCTGCGCAGGCGAGACCTTGTGAAACAAAATGGCTGCAATGAATAAAGAGTGAGTGGGATTTATGAATAAATAGAGGTGGATAGCTTGCAGGCTCGAGTGATGGACGGATAGATGAACCCTTTCCTGCTGAGATGGGGAGCTGATTTGCACTTTGTATCCCTTCAATTCCTCTGTCTGTGGGGGAAAGTGCCATCTCAGCGTGTTGCTGGCAGGCGGAGGCATGAGGGGGGGGTGCACACGCCTACTCGCCCCCAGCACCCTCCTGGCTGGCCTGTCCCTTACTGTCTGTCACACGAGCACCATGCAGCTCCGCTAACATATTGCATTTAAAATCCTACTGTCATTTTTCTAATTCGCATCAGTGTGATATCATAGTTTGCTACAACATTTGGCCTACTTTTATCTTGGCCAACCTTCTGTGCAAGTTTCACATATGTGTCCGGAGAATCAATCTCATGCCAACCTCTCATAGCTGTTCTTACGTTTTTTTTTTTTTATATCCAATTGGGTTGTGAAATGATGGTAAATATATTACCCTGATATTGATTAGTATTGTTTTATAAATATTATATTGGACATATAAGTTAACTGCGAAGAAAATAATCATTGTTTTTATCTTCAGTTGTTGGATAGAACGCAGGACAAATCTGTGGACAAATGTTGTTAGAGCCAGCTTTGACTACAGAGGTCACCACTAGATGGCAATATGATTTGGCTTTAACACCTGTAATAAAACTCCAGTTAAAACAAACACGCAAATCTATTGATGTACCTGACAAGGTGCTGTGAACAGGGATTATTATATGCGTCATTAAACTAGAGAACATAGAGCCACTTGTTACTCAAATCTGTCTTTGTCTATTTTCCAGGTGTCCATTTAGATTTGTGTCCAGCTACACAGTAATAATATCAGCCCACCATCAACACTGTAGGTCTGAATCTCTGACTCACCTTTGTAAGTACACTTGTCATCTGAAATCCTGCCAGAGCCACAGCCCCTGCAGAGTTAAGTAAGGTACTAACAAATAGCCAAGTGCTGGAGGAGGGCAGTTTCATCCTTGAGTCACAAGAAGGCTAAATAAACTAATTAAAAAATATTGCTGGGAGCGTGCTGTGTTCAAGGGGAACGGGTTTGAGCTTAATGAGTGGCTTAACATCGGGAAACATAGCTGGGGGCACAAACACACTGAAGCCCTGTGACAAAACTTGTGTGACTGCTGCATCACCTTTGCTATTTGTGTCTCTGTCCGCTCGTGTGTGTGAGCGAAGGAGAAAAAGAGTGTGTGTAGCCGTCCTGTGGAGAAGCCCTCGATAGTTGGAGTGTAGGGTTGGCTGCTCTAATCACAATGCGATGGAGTCTCGGGGTGACTGGTACATCAATCTGACATGGCTCCTCAGGCAGCTGAGAGGAGACAAGGCCCCGCCAACTAGTGCCATGCCATGTGATTCATTATGCCAGTGGGCAAAAAGAAAGAACCTCCCTGCATGATAAAACTGACACCTGAAGAGGAGGTTAAAAGAGGAGGATGACATGGAGGGTGTGAGGAAATGTAAATGTGAATAAGAGTATGAAATTAAAAGAATCCTTCAGTTCATTCTCTGTGGTCGCCCTTGTTACTAAAAGACCGCTGCTGGGACTGTCCTCCATAATGTACACTTCACTTTACTCTATGTTGCCATGACGTTGCAGTAACAGCAGCATATGGAATCAAATATGTTCATGTAATTAATGTATTGTTTTAACAGCTACTTACCTGTACATAATTGTAATTGTATCTTTCATTTTAATAATCTTGTGTGAATCTGTACTGTCCTGATTTTCACTCTCACTCTGTTGCTGCTTAAAGAGCCTGTGACACGATTTTCCCCCATCATCCAAACCCATCAATTTGAGTAAATATTGTCCCCTTGAAAACCGTTACTGAACTGATTTTGGATATTTGTACTTTGATAACCATTAATCTGCACTTCAATGTTGACCATTTCCTGGATCTTCTCGGGGATTCTTCAAGTCCCGCCAAATTATGGGTGACGTCAATGCGGGCACAGCGCTCCAGCTGCACCGTTCAGGATCCCAGCATCTGCATGTAAACGCACGATGGCGCACACAGCAGCCAGCTCAGACAGCGATGACAGTTTAATTTTGAACGTGTCTGAGAGCTCATATGAGGCTGAAGGATCGGTTTATTTTGTATCTGTTAGAAGTTTAGGAATTAGGTGCGTCAATATGGGCGATCATACGGTCATGTAGCCAGTGGTGGACTGGGACTAAAAATCAGCCCGGGACTCTCGATCGGCCCACTTCGGTACCACTAGTAAATTGTAAACGGGGGGAGTGGGGGATGTGCTAGTGACTTATCCGACCGGCCCACTTCGGTACCGGCCCATCGGGATTCGTCCCGATGGCCAGTCCGCCACTGCACCCAGCCCAGCCCACGTAAACTGTCAACGGAGGGAGCCTCGCTGCGGGGAAACGGTGGACCTAGTGTCCCGATCGGAGTGGGAATAATAATAATAATAATCCGTGCATTTTATCCATTAATTTCCCCAACATTGTGGTAAAAAAAACACACGTTTAATCCATGTTGGTGTACGACAACTACAAAAAGCATCGGTTTGTTTTCTCATCAGGAAATGCAGAGCGGCTCAAACAAAATCATCATCCTCACGATCATTTAATGTTTATGTTCGCCGAATTGACATGAAAGCACTGACAAATATGAATATACTGTATTCAACTTCATTAAAACGTTATTAACGTGCCTAAACTCAGTAATTCACCATTTCTACGCATGACAACACACTTTGTCCGTGTTTGGCTCTCTCGACGCACAGTGAAGCGTTCCCGCATTGACGTCACTTCCGGCTTCCCCCAAAACCTCAAAATGAGTCGAAGGAATTTTCCCGCGATGTTCGAAATTATTGATATTTATCGGAACGGTATCGCTTTTTCTTTTTTAAACTGACGGTTCGAGATTACTAGTAGCCCACTATTTCATTGCACAACAGTTGTTGGGTTCGTGTCACAGGCTCCTGAATTTCCCCACAGGGATTAATAAAGCTCCATCTTTTCATATCTTATCCTATCTACATGGAAAATAAACATGCTGTTACGACCCTCTCCACTCCACTAGGGGTCTCTGCCTTTGTGTTCTGCTGGCTGGCTCTTGTTTGTGTTTCAGGTGATCAATCTGATGAGCCACACCTGGGCCGTCGACATAAAAGGCCAACACCAACCCATACTGCCCTCTCACTCTCCTGTTGGACACGACCGCGTCTTTGTTTCCGCACATTTTCACACACGCAGTCATTATTGATAACTGATTTCCACGTTTGCTTAGGTTTCTTTGAAGTCCTTTGGTTTTTGTTACATCGTAAATGAATACACTTTTTGTTACACTTAACTTGTCTGGTCTCCCATCTTTGTTGCAGCCTATGAGCCGGGCCGTAACACATGCCAACGGTTTAAATATCAGTCTAGTAAATTAAAGTGATGAATATGATCCCATGCAATACAAAACTATCATTTTATTCATGCCTGTTTGTGCTATTTTGCTGTAGGAAGCTACTGGTAGGCTGTTGCATATTTTAGCTCTTTAATTAAGATAATAATAATAAAGCATTATTTTATAAATGGTCAATATGACAATGTCAAAGTGACCATTTTAGCAGCACTTGATTCATTATCAAAAGTGAAAATAGGCTAAACTTTGAGAAGGAAGTACTTCATTCTATAATAATAAGGTTTCAATCAAAAGCTATTGTATCTGGCATGTGAGTCACTTTTCTAAATGCTAAGCGTTGTTGCATGGATTTGATTAAAGATTTTATTTTGGCACAACAAAAGGGAAATTCACCTCTTACTTCAAAAAGCACCGTAAAACGTACACTGCTCACTTCCCTATGGGAGACCACTTTCATAATAACGTTCAAGGAAGGTGAAGTATACCACATAAATGCATTTCTAATGAATTTGCTGGTGTGCATTAAAGAAGATGATTTGCTTCCGGCACTGTCAAGAAGCCAGAATACGATTCGGGACCACAAGGAAATTCACTTCTACTGCTGTGTATCTCTGTTTATGTGACATATTCAATGTGTATCTCTATATAGACTCAATAATTCAGAGCAATTTTTATATGATTTTGAAGCAGTTGGCTTTGTTACAATTCTATTCCTTCCTCAATACGATTTGTTTCAGTTAACTTCAAATATGGGTTTGTCACTTTGCAGTTTGACACTACAAAGGATATTTTAGAATAAAGAAAACACCTGAACTAAAAACATCCATAACATTCACCTGTTTGCAATTTACAAATGATGTATCACTTGTACAGATATAGACCCTTATGGCACTACTTCTATTCTATTTTATTGTATTTACTTGCACTATTTCATCTATTTTATTGTGTTGCACTGTTGGAGGAGCCTGGGACCTAAGATTGTCATTGACATACTGTAACTACACTGTAGCTATGTACAAATGACAATGAAAGCCTTGAATCTCGAATCTTGATTTGAAAAATGAATATAAAATATCCTAAGTAAAAATCTCACAACTGATTTTTCAAACATGCTCATAATTTCTCCCATNACACACACACACACACACACACACACACACACACACACACACACACACACACACACATACATACACACACGCACACTATCTCTGTGCCCTCTCTATCTTATTACCCCTTAGGCTCTGTCCTATAACGGTGTCACCGGTGGACTGTACCTGCAGCATGTCATTATATACCAATGGCAAAATGTGCAAAACCTCAAGAAAATGTGAATTATTCATAGTATGATTTAAATATATATTTTACATAACACATACGACACGACTGTTTTAACATGCTGTATTATTCAGCCTCCTCGCAGCTCTTTTGGTTTAAAACCATGTCTCTTAGCAAGGCTCCCTGCAAAGAAAACTACGGTAAATACGTTGTCTTTAAGATGGCATATTTAACACTGGAATACACTGCTCATGGGAATGTTTTCTATTTTGATTATGTTTATACAATCAGTGTCTACCGGTGAATAATTCGAAACTAACAAGATTATTCTAAACCACTATGTATGCATTTAAAACAAAAACAAATGCACTAGCAGAATCTTCGGTGCAGATTTGTGAAATTGTGTCAATCATTTTCAGTGGATGATGACCCCATGGGGACGGTTTCATGAAGTTGTTTAATCACCATTCAATTCTGGTCTCTCTGTAATTTCATTTATGCAATCAATCTCGTCATTCACCTTTCAATTAGCCCCCCCTGACCAGAAAGGGCACCTCCGATTATTGGCACCAAGTTAGAAGCATAGTTGATTACATAATTAAACATGTTAATAAAGCAAAAATACTTGCAGTTTGTTACGCTAAAGCCATCAGATTGAAGTGATAAAAGTGGCTACTCTCAAATGAAATCTGAACGTGAACAACACGAATGCAGAGTCAGGATCAAGAATAAGAAGTATACATAAATAAAACATATTTTCTGAGGTTGAAAATGAGCTTAAATGTGTTCTAAGATATGTTTTGGGGTCACATAAGAGGGAACAACTGAACATGGCATCACATGTTATGTGCTTTCCACTGCCTGTTGGGAAAAGCCATTTACATCTTTTAATCTAATGCACATAAACAGTGGCCTGGGGGAAGCCCTGCCGGGGATTACATCATCTGAAGCAAACAGTTTTTACGTCACTGATGTTGTTTTTCTACAGCCTTTGCACAATGCTGTCCATAAATGTAATATGGTTCACTGTATTGGCAATATGATGTGAACTAGTAGTATTGAAGTCTTTGGAAATATCCCTGCCCCAGACATCTCCTGAGTAAGATAGCAGTTTGTTTTCCAACTTTATCTATCCCTTTCCTCTGGCACTCGTATCATCTGAAGCCCCATTGCTGTGCTCTCTACCAGGGTTCAGTGATGAGAACATTCCCTCCTGCTTCAAGGTTAGTTTGTAGGCCCTGAAAAGCAACAGGGGTTCTCCTGGCATCATACAGTATTTACTATTATCCACTCTTTGTAAAACCTGACTGCACTTATGGGATGCTTCTGACTGTGGAAGCATACACAGTGGAAAGCAGTAACATATTGCAAGCTGAGGCTACGCCAATGAGCGGTACACAGTATGTGGGAAGAGTTTTGTTGTGCAACCTTGTATAAGTTTATGTCTGCACACAGGTGGAGGGTGCTGATTGCTTCATTTGAAATATTTGTTTTGGTTGCCTGAATAACAACAACAGCTGTAGTAGACTTGGACCAAGGTTAAACAAGGCTGCAGGAAGAGGAGTGAAATGTTAACTCTGACTACTGACAACACAGAAACTCATTAAAAGACAACAAAAATGAATAAGAAGCTTTTGCCGTATTCAATATATAATATATGTACACTCTGCTGTTTTTGCAGTAAAACCAATTAAAACACTGATCAACCAACGACATGACATTTCATAAATACATTAATACTACTTTATTTCTGCATTCTTATTCACCAATACTGATGAAGTTGAGATGATGCTTGAATTCGAAAATGTAAAGATTCAAGCCAGGGGTTTAATACAAGGTTCTATATTTATGGTGACTCATTTTATTCATTAGGATTGAAAAGGCTCTTGTGTACTTTTCATATTATCCAATTAGTTCTCTTTATTCTGGTAAATCATAAGCAAATATCAGGCGTCATGTCAGCAGTGGTAATATTCTTATGTTAGATTAGAGTTGTGAATTCCTTTCTTTGTGTTTATTCAACATGTTTCCCTCACACAGATGATGATTATTTGCATACTTGTCAATGACCCGGGTCAAGGTTGAAATTCAACGTAGTCTTTGTTTTCTTGTATTGATTAATATAAATATCACATTGCACGCATCCCGCTAAAGCACTCTCTTATATAAAACCTCAATTAAGATCAACATGATTGTTTAGATTTGTTTATAAGACTTTGATTTACATTTGTAGTGGCTAATTCTCTTGATAAATAACGTGAGAATCTTAAGTTTCAACCTTTTGTTTTTAGCTTATTTAACAACCATGTCCAGCTAGGGAGATGCAGTGTTGATGTACCAACACACTGTAATTGGCAACTTAGGTTACCCAAAGAAAAAGTCTTGTCTCTATGGCAACAGTCAACTTCCATGCTTATAGTTTGGACCAAAGATATCTTTATGAGATGAGTTTTCAGAGACGACTTAACTCAACATCAACTCGACACTTAAACATGCTTTTTCATATCCGAGGTCTGCAAACATGTCAAACACATTTGGGGTAATGAGGCCAACTCCATATTAAAGCAGTAGCAAAGCCAGCAGAAAAAAGCCTCTTGTGTAAAGTAAGGGTCAATAAAAAGCACTAAGCTGTTGCATTTTTTATACACAGAAAGTGTCAGCAGGGAGCTTTTAAAACACACAATGCCTGATGCCTACAAGGGGCAGTCTTGTAAAGAGGGGTGATGAATAAACTGTCAATCACTCGAGTTAAAGGGCTGACAATCATTACTATTTGAGACTGTGGAGGCTGCATATGAGCAGTAACATTCAGTGCAGTGCATACCCTAGTACATGAACAACCCCTGGCACAGAGTATCAAGTGGATATTAATTTTCCCAAGGGCACTTATTAAAGACCTGAGCTTTAATAATCCAATTCCCCATCTCATGATCCTTAAGGACCTCTCCACTGCCTTCTGACAGGATCTGCAACTCAGTAAAATGCACCTGCAATGACTTCACCTGCCTAAGATCCATGTGTGTATAAGCGGGAAAAAAATATCCTATTCCAATATACAAGTAGGAACTTAAACTCAATCTATAAATATAGAATTGATTTTTCATGTTAAACCAAAACTAATATGCAATAAAAGGAAAGTCTGCCAAGTGTTTCTATGAAGACAACTGACATCATTCCTCGTTATATTATCTAGAATCTTAAAGCAATAACCCAGCTTTTTTTTTTAAACAGCATTTATGTATAGAGTCAAATACAAACAATAGTATGTGTTTTAAAGTGGTATTGATTGAAGTTTATACAGAGGTTTATTTTCTGGCTCTCATGTCATATATTCAATTGAAAGCAGTTCACAAGTAAATATGTAATCCAATCACGTTTCATCCACTTCATGTCATTTCTTTCTACTGTTATATAGTAACTGAAGATCCAATAACCTCTCATTGTTAAATTTAAAATGAGTCACAATGATTAATAGCCTGCTCTGAAACACGCACACCCTCAACCTCCTTTGTGAGCTTTATTCTGGTTCCCAAATTAACAAAATCAACGAGCCCGTGACTAAATTTAATATAGCCAGTGTCAGCAATATTTCAAATATCGCCCATCTATCAATCTGTTTAAATCAGCTGTCATCCTGTGTGTTTCTGGCAACGTGCCGAGCTGATTGGGATGCAATAGACTGGGTGGATTGTCAGCACATGGCCTGCAATTGGTGAGGCAACGTCTGAGAGTCATTAACACTCAACAAGCACGGTGCAGCCCCAGGGCACCCTGCTCTCTGACAGTAATGCATTCTAATCTTGTCAGCCCATTGAAAGCTTCAGCCACATTACAGATAACAGGAGCAGAATCAAACACCGCTGTCTGTCAACATCTCAGATCAATCAGGAGCTAAAAGTCTGTGGGGCGGCCATGCGTGTAAGGCTACTCAGGCCAAACACCATCAATCCAAATGAAGAATCAGATGAAGAAGTATTGCAGGATAAGTTGTGTCAAAACTAACAAAAAAATCTCCTGCTGGTCACTAAAGTCCCAAAAGTGAGCTAAATGAATGTGCTTCCTTTGCACATCCGCTCACTCAAAGCACAGGAGTGAGCGAGCATCTTTTATTCAGAGCAGAGTGTGTTAGTGAGGCTTCAGACAGTGGTGAGAGAAGGGGCAGGGAGTGGAGCTGAGGAGGGTTTATTTTGAGGGTTTGGCCGTGCATTATTCAGCAAGCTGCACAGCAAAGACTCAGACTTGTCAGGCTCGCCTTCTCCAGCCTCGTTCCTCCGCCTTTAATAAATAAAATAGTTCAGTTCAGCCCTAATTAAACAGCATGAGCCCTAACCATTAGCAGGTAATGATTACTTCATTTTCAAAGCCAACCTTCTCAAAATGCAGTAAAGGGCCTGCTGTTTGATGTAGAGTCAGGAATCTTCAAGGTTTTTTTCCGCTAAAGAAGCCTCTGACTGCACCATTGCAGTCAGAGGCTTCGATAGCAAAAACACATGTTAAATCAATGCTTTGTAAAAAGAAAATAAACAAATGAAATACATTTTAGACATGAACAATCTGCCAATTTCCACTCCATGATGTATAAGTGAAGTGTTCCAGGTCAATTCTATCTTGACTTTTTCCATCACTTTACATTTCCAGTCCTCCTGTATACATACTGTAAAGCCATACTTCAGACCATTAACTAGATTCATTATTTATAAAGAGATTATTACTTTGCTGGTTCACTTCCCATAATTGTCCTGATATTTTCTTTCCCTGTGAGCCATGGGTACAGGAAGTGCACAAGAGGGAGGATAAACATCATAAATAATCAAAAAGATGCCATCAATGTAGACATGGCTCAGAATACAAAGATGTCCCATGGCACATGAGAGACACTCGCCACACACTAAATAGATAATCAAATAAACATAAATAAAAAAATGGACAATCTTTCAACTACTCATCTTTTGAGCGTGAAAGAATACAAGTGATAATTCAAAGCAGGTAAATAAAAGAGATAATGCATTTCAAAGGTATGAGTCATGGTTCTCAATGGATAAAATATGAATGTTTTCAATGTCAATAGAGCTAGTGTATGTATATGAACCTCCTGTAAGTGAAAAGTATGCCTATGCTTACTCAATGGATGACATGATTGCAATACTGAAAGAACCATTTCTTCAGTTTTTACCTAGCAAGCCATCTAACAACCACAACTTTGTTCATTGTGGCTCGACAACACAAACAAAGCATTTGATAGAAGTTCTCAAAAAGATCGAAAAATAGCTGACTGACAGTTTTCTCCTCAATGAGATATAAACATTCTCTACACACCAGAAGCACCAAATATGAAATACACCACCTACTGAGCTGTCTTTTTTCTCACATATCCAGTCTGGAAAAAACATACAAGCTGTCAAAAACACATATCTCATAAACTATCCACTCAATTCAGTTCATAAAAGGAACAAGCAATGAAGCTGTACTTTTCATGTTACTGTTTAAGTCCTCAGTTCGGCAACTTAGATGGGAACTCTAGAAATGTTACACATCAAAGTATGTTTACAGGTGTTGTGGAGTAGATAAGTGACACAAGTTTTGTGAAGTCTTTTGCGCCTCCAGAGGGACCTGCGCACAATCTAATAAATTGTTGAAACATTTGAAAATTAAGAAATCTGGGAGTGTGTAATGAGAAAGAAGTGAGCTTACCAGAACTCTGTAGCCAACTCTCTGCTTGAGGCTAGCGACCTGATGCTACATTAGCTACTAGCATAACACACCCTAAATCTCTGGTCGAGTTGCATCCAGGGCAATGTTGGTAACGCTGCATCAATTTTGGGACAGTTTTTTAGTAACCATATTTGCCTTCTGCTGATTGGTATGACAAGGATGAACTGATTGTTGCAGACAGAGTTAAATAAATAAAATGTGGCTGACTATTTCAACTTCAGATACTAAAGTTAATTGAAAATGTTTCATCTCACAGTGTACCTGACCAGTAATATGTTGGTTGAATCGCGTAATTAAAAAAACACTCAATCTTCAAAGTTATAGTGTTAAATATTCAGGTTTGGGCCACCTTTTCACATTTTTGTTTAGTAAAATGTGTGCATGTGCCAAACTTATGTATTCAAGCAATTTTCAATTCAATTAGTTGAAGTACAATAACATTGGAATTTAATGAGAGAAGCTTTTACCAGCTGCCATTAAGACATTTAGAAAAAGTAGCAGATGTGCCACAACATTCAAGGATGATTTGTTTTGTGCGGAAAGGAGCATTTGTCAAACAAACCCAAAGGTAACAAAAGGGAATCAAAGTGTCTCTGTGGAGTAAGTGCCTCTCCCTGACTAATCTGTAGAAATCTCTTTGGCTACGGGACTCCCCAGGATGCTGGCTCAAAGCTTCACTACAATGGTATTTCCCTTGTATAGGCTGAGCTGGCAGATAGATAGTGATGTGTTTGTTTACCTGTGGTCACCGAGAGAGTCTGAGAGCAAATGTCTTTATCCTGGACTTAACCAAGCGGAGTATATTAGTTTGGGACC
The DNA here is from genome assembly GCF_000735185.1 of Notothenia coriiceps. NCBI lineage: Eukaryota > Metazoa > Chordata > Actinopteri > Perciformes > Nototheniidae > Notothenia > Notothenia coriiceps. The sequence goes on along the minus strand of NW_011333040.1, from coordinate 24,660,554 downwards.
TCCCTGGGGAAGGTTATGTTGTAGTGCAGATAAGAGGTTCTGACCGCAGCACAGATGACCATAAACACCACTCAGAAAATGTGGGCATGATTCAGAACAACTGAACCAAATTCAATGTTACTTTATTATTACTTGAAATACCCTGTGGACGGTCGTAACTCCAGAGGATTATTTTTTTACCTTTTAGTTGATCCTGTTAATATATTTACCTAGTAACAAGTAATATCACACATTGTGCTATATTGCCACTTCAAAGCGGCTAAATAAGTATGTCTTTGCACCGGCTAATAATCTTGAGATATATTTTGCTTAAAATTGTAGGGCACCTTATGCTCCACAGTGGAAAATTGCAGTGTTTAGTGAATGAAATACTTGACTCCATATAAAGCAAGGCAGACAGGCTTTCAGGAAGCTAGAGTCCTTGTAATGTCACAGATCTGCAATTAACGTTACCATCTTCTTTATTAAATGCAACCAAGGTCTATCCTTCACCTTAACCAAGTGTTTAGTTGCCTAACCTGGAGCATACCTTAACTACAGGGCAACACCTTTTATTTCCCTAATCTTAAAGTTGATATAACTGATGTGTTTTTTAATATAATTACAATATGAAAAACTATTTGACAATGTGAAAGAGATCGATGAACCTACAGGGAATAATCGCCTGAATCTGCAGCTCCCCTCGGCTTTACTGAGCTTAATATAGAATTTCACCTCATTGTTTATGTATAAAGCATCATTTATAGCTGCGGCAGGCAGCTGCTTTCAGACATTTGACCCAGGTTAATCAAACTGTGGTTGCAATGCACAGATCTGTTGGAGAGTAAGGAAAAGTTGGCATTTGACGTCGCTAAAGATACAACAGGGATTTTTCAGAAATTACCTATATCGACATTCTCTTTTGTCAATAATGTTGATATCTTTTAAAGTTAAAGACGCTTTATCACACCTCAAAAACTAATCTTCATCACTCAGATCCTCCCTACTTAATCATTACTGACGATCGTCACTAAAACGCCTCCACACAACTGCATAATGAGAAAATTACTTAAATCAAGCAAACACATAATTAATACCAGTTGGGGCTCCATATGCATACCTCCAGGAGAATGTTTGACGATGTTAAACCAAAGTCATAATTATGCAATTTTGTAGCAGTAACACAGATTTGGATATTCAACGCAGCCCTCAGGCCAACGCTGTATGTCAAGAGGAAAGATCATATCTCAAGGTAAACGCACAAACTTCACGGTGTATGCTGCTGTATGTAGCTCATTAGAAGGAGTTCCTCAAGGGACCATCCTGGGATAGAATCCACACCGGTGCCTTTGTTACCGCAGGCAAGTCATCAGGGAGGGGGAGACAACAGGGATCACAGGAAACAAACAGTACAGCCAATCAAGACGCTCTCTGAATTACTGTACAAACTGCCATATTCAACTTACATGGCTGTAATAATGTTTTTCTCTCTCTTACAATGTATGTCATTAGTGGGAAATCAAAGGGGACTAGAAGAAGGCTCATTGGGAACAAAATCAAAACAACATAAACCCCTTAGAAAACGATTCACTAAAATGCAAGTTTTCTATATTTTAGATAAAAATTGGAATTGTAGCCAATAAAACAATGAAACCATTATGCAAACTTTAACGGGATATGTATTTTTCAAGTGCATATCCTTTACTTTCAATACTTTAATTTGATCAAATGGATTAAACTTGCAAATCAATCCACAGTCTAGGCTGCACATTATAACCTTTATCACAAAAATAAATTAAAGCCATTTCTGACCCCTACATTTCTAATGGGTAATCGATCATACCGAACAGACAGTGTATATAAATGAATATGTAAAGCACTGAATCACAGAGTATAGAGAGCTTGCCCAGATAGTCTGAGCTGTAAATTATGGAGACGTGGTGCTTAATGGCAGATGTGGTTCCCAGGGTCACCCTTTATTAAGGTTTGGCCCTCATAAATCTATTCCATATGGAGCTCTCATTGTGACTGTTCGCTAGTGGTCTAACAATTCACAGAGCCTTTGAAGGGACGCATGCAGAGTCTTTCAAAGCTCTAAAATAACGAGGAGGCAGAACTGTCAAGAGCATGGCTTAGAGAAAAAAAAATGAAGCAAAAGGAACACATCCGGAAATGTCAAAACTCCCCACCGGGATCCAGCAACACTCCCAAAGAGATGTGGGTCACAGTGTGCATGTCACACAGAGCCCTACACTCACAGACATTGTGGGAAATATGTTAAAGGTCTCTTTAAACAGATAAAAATAGAATATATATATTGATGTCAACGTTGTGCTGCGAAAAGGCCACAAGACGGCTTAATGTGCTGTAAAAATGACAACACTCCAGAGTAAAATAAGTGGACTCCCGCTTCCTTTCACACTTGTTTGGGACATGAAAAAAGCATTATCATGAACACCAACAGTATTTTGGGTATGGGTGAAAGAGGAAGGGTGTCTAAGGATAAAATATCCTTACTAAATATTTTACCTGGCACAAGACAACAAGAGTGAGATTGTTAAATGACAGTTATGGAGTGGGGGAAGATTATTTTTAGGCCTTCAGGGCCCAATTTATGAGCTGTGTCTGTTTTATTGCGGCTCTATCTGAGGATGCTGATGCTTTGTGTTGGAATTTATCGAGTCAGGATTGACCTCCTGATACTTGCCGAAGGTTTTATGGGTAACCAATATGGGTTGTATATATATATTCGTCCCGGGACACAGACAAAAAAAAATAACACAATGCCTTTGATCTCTGTGTGATTTAAAGCCTGTATTAAAAGAAGACCTGTTTAACAGTCTTTTAAAATATGCTTAATGTGCCCACACATAAGCCTGGCTTTATGGTACTTTATAGCTTATCTGTTCGATATTTTTATGAACAATTAAACGACAAACTATGTATGGAGTGAAAAGGATCACTCCTAGTGTAAAAAACAGAGAACACAAGAAAAGTGCACTTACTGTAGTAAAGTGCTGATCTCGACAACATGTGTCTAACTCCGGGGCAAGGCTACAGACAAACACAAGAACTCCCTGGTGAACAAATTATCATTCCCACCTAACCATAGTTCCCCTCATCTCAACAGAGCAGTTGAGCAACTTTACTGCTTTTCGTTCCATTTCAATGTTTTAATCAAGACCAGCTATTTTTTTAGGAAAACACTAACCAATACTCTGCCGCGCACCAAGCAGTTGAGAGACAACATTCACAATGTTCTGATAAAAAATTGTGAGGCATTAAGCAGCTAGAGCACCAGATATGACCATCAGAAGTGGAGACCAAAAACATTGCACAGAGTGAAACATTTTCTATAAACAAAACTCTGCGTGCCCTTATAATAAAACTTCTGCCCCATCTTTTCCTCAAACGCATTAACATTTTACTGCAGTAAACAGAACTATCTTCTAGAACAGAAGCTTGAAAATAGTGATGGACTTAGTGCTCTATATTTCAAAAGGATTAGAAAATATTAATAAAAGGTTTTGGGCATAACAGTAACCTCATCCCTAATAATGGAATGTGTAAATCCCATCCAACAGTCTGCTTTGATTCTACCAGTCAACACAGGTTTTTCTGTGGTGTGATCTTCATTTCTAACAAAGCATTAATGGCCCATTGGTATCAGCTACAATTTATATTTCCTGTATACCTTACTGTTACTGCTTCCTACAGGAAATATCAAGGTCTAAAGCTGCATTCAATTGGTCAGAGATACAACCGCTGAAATTAGTGTCCTATTGAAAGAGCGCAAGTGCTACTATGGCTGTATGTAACGTGGATAGATAAATAAAAAAAAGTCTAACGGGAATGCAGCTTAAAGGAGCGCCAAACACTGCGATAAAAAAACCATAAGAAGTAAGATGTGCTGTTAATATGATACCGATTTTGAGTAGGAACCGTGCTCTATAATTGTATCTATATTTCATCCTACCCAGATCCAGGCACAATTCATGTAATATCAGTATTTATTTATTGTAATCTAAAGTATGAAGCAAGCACTAAAGCAGTGATATGACATTCAATAAATTACTCGCCCAACAGGATTCCTACATGGCAGTCATAGAATGATATTTGTTGAATTTGCATGCATCCAATCACTAATCTCTCTCTGCCCTTCATTCCTCTATACAGTCCCTACATCGTGGACATAGAAGATCTGTCACTCTCATGTACAGGCGGCATGATTTATTTATGCGAGTGTCCCTCTAGAGAATGAGCTGTTGCTCTCTTCCTCCATCAGTAAATGCAATTTCACCACAATATGGCCATGGCAATTTGTCTTTATTTAGTTCCCCATTTGCTTTCTCAGCCACTGCTGCGTGGGTCATTCTCTTCCAGTTTGCCAAAGTGGCCTTAAGCTTCCTCAGTACCTCATTTTTCACGTTTCACGCAGAAAGCAATATTTCAATTGGGGAAAAGATGCATATTTTTAACATATGCAGGCAAACAGGGATTATTAATCTACACTTTAGTATGTCAAATTGCTCAGGTTATTTATTCGCACTGGTGAATGCAATAGTCTACCGTTGTTCTTTGTGGAATAAAAAATGCTATAATCAAAATACATAAATATAGCTAGGATGAAATAATGCCACAGTAAAAAGTATTTATATAGCTCTTCCTTTATGTTGTTAATGCTCAAGGATCTCAAAATATAAGAATACATTTTCATTCAAATCAATTTTAAAAGTAATTTCCAAGAGGCTCATTTTCCCTCTATTAGTCAGACAAAGGAAATGACTTTTACAGCCATTAGGGGAAGTTGTTTCCTGTGCTCATATGCTGACAGTGTGCTTAGCTCTCTACTAAGAATTCACTGGAGTAGCCGCAGCCTGTGTAGGTGTGGCTCTGTTCCTGCTGCGGTCTGACCCAGCAGTGGAGAATGGGCTTCTGACTCCAGGCGCTACATCTAAGGACTAATTACAGCAAGGGTTGCCAGGCAACTGCAGCAATTGGGGCCGTAAGGGTCCAGGGGTGGCCTAGTGGTCCAACCAGCACTAGTCAGGTCTGTGATGGATCTTCATCTGCCTCCAGTGACCTTCTGGCCTTCTGTCTCAGACAGAACGGCCATGCTCCACACAGCCTGCTGGACACTGAGTTAGAATTTGGTGTGTGCAACAAAAATGTGATTGTACTGGTTGGATAGAGCAGTACTGCATTCAGTTTCAACACATTTGATGATTTTTTTGTTGAGAGTTTGCTCTTCAACTCCAAGCAAAACACTGTTTTTCAATGACTCTTAAAAGGCTGTTTCTGTCATTATTCACTTAATACCGTCTCATTGCATCCCTAAACGTGCTTAGCTCCCTTGAATGGCAATTACGAGGCTGTTTTGTCTTCTATGACAGCCTGGACATATTCAACACACGCCACCCCCCCTCCCTCCCCCGTGCCCTCCTGTTCCTGTCTCATTGTCTGATCCCCTGGTGAGTTACGTCTCTTGCAGAGAGGCAGACAGCAGTCCCAAGACCTTCTTCTCATAATTAACACCCTTGTTTTTACCACAGGGATGCCAACAAGCTAATTACTGAGGAATAATCACATGTTTGTCAAGACCCCTGCAATCTCTGGTACACAAACTGTGTGTCTCTTGTCAGATTGTCGCACACAAACACACACACAACCCATCCTTTGCTCTCGCTAATAATTATATTTTTGTGTTCAGAAACAAAAGTGGTCATCTGTGCAAATTGTAACTAAAGGTTGTTCATAATGAATAAACAAATTATGTATAATTCAGCAAACTTTTATGTTGCCAAACAGTCTCCTATAAATGACTGGGTAAAATCACAATAAGCCTCTATTACATGCATTTGTGCCCCATGAGTGTGAGGTCATGCCGGCTTTTGTTGGCAGCTTTGTGTTTCCTGTGTGGGTGTTAATGCTGAAGATGCTCTGGAGATGCTATCTTCAAACAGCCACCCACACACACACACACACACACACACACACACACACACACACACACACACACACACACACACACACACACACACACACATATGTCAAGTGTGTCCTTGACCTTTTTGCTGTAAAAAGCATATCACACACTGCTGTGCAAAATTAGCATAGAGCTTTTCAACACTTGTGGCACTTAATGTGAGTGTGGCAAAATACATTTCAATGACAGACCCTGAAAGCATATGTTTTGCGGTAATGGTTCAGACACACCTACTTGACTACAGTTATAATCAAAATGGGAAATAATCAAAACAGAGTGACTTTTCATGGCAACAAAAACCTGATTTAAGACCCTTATTTCCATTGGTTTCCCTGATTATGGTTTGTCTGTTCTTTCTTTATTTGCCTTGTACATTAATCATTTGCTTTTGCACTACATGCAAACAGTGAGGTCTACTGACAACTGGAGTCTACTGCAGCCTATAGACTTCTTTTCCTCAAAATCAACAAAGGTTGATCCTCAAACTATATATGACAGTAGTTTAATGTTATAATATATTCAAAGTATAAAGAAATAGAGAAATAAATTCAGGATGAGGTATGCCCACAGACAGTTTCAGTACAACACTCTCTATTTCCCTCGAGCCGTGTACAATGTGTTTTGTGAGGTAGCTGTTCGGTATGTTAAAATACAAAGATGCTAGGATTACTAAAATCCTTTTAAAACGCTGTATTTAACATGAGCCTTGTTCGAGCGCTTCCTTTATTTCATCCTGAACTTTTGAATTTCCCTATGAATGTTAACCTCTGTTTGCAAAGAAACCAAAGTGGGAAAATGTAACGGTTGCATCAACCTTTTCCTTACATATGTTGCAGATATATACTGTTATACACAACATGGCCTGTGTCAGTGCTGATGCCTTAGTGGCTGCAGGGCGTCCATTGTTTTCCAGGAAAAAAGGCTTTATTTTCTCGCATACGCTTTAACGCTTACAGAAAGAAAAACACAAATGTTACAGCTGTGTTTATTCTGCCGCATTGACGTCACAGTTTTACCATGGAGGCTTGTTTCTCTAATATTCACAGTGACTCACGTTTGCTTACATTAGCCAACCCAGCAGTGACTATTCATACAGAAAACACTAACTGTAGGATTTTTCCCCACATAATATCCATCTTTGAATGTGCCTTCTTGGTTAGGAGAGGCAGGAAATGGGTCAAATCTATATATTTTGTTTGGTGGAGCAATGTATTGACTTTTGGTAGGCATACAAATAAGTTAGCGAACTCATATTGGCTTCCTCATTTGCTCCCGTTGTAATTACAACAGCCACTAGAGGTCATCTATCATAAATATAAAAACAGGTCGTAATAAGCTACTTTCACAGACGACCTATACGACCTTAGTTTAAGTGAAGGCGGATCGTGAACAACAGAGAGCAGTTATGAATTGCCAATTTCCAATTCAAACCACAACAATTTAGCACTCATAGGCTGAAATTGAACACTCACACGCACAGACACACAGAGTTCGAAGTTGCTTCCACTCTGAAATCATAGTCTATCAAAGGCCATAAAGGTAATACTGGAAAGCATCCTGTCTTTAGGCGGTGGGGTCACACTGCTTCACAGAACTGACTGCTGTCTGCAAACAACACACTGATCTCCAGCCAGCAGTGAGGTTATTTATATTACATCACATAGCAAGAGCTGGTGCAAAGCTGGTGACACCACAAACTAGGACAAACACGGAGAGTGAGCAGTGGTGGGTGTTCTAACATCTTTAAGACTAGTTTCCTCTTTTGATCTGCCACTTTGCCAAATATTCTCTTTATTCTTGCGTTACCCTGTTCCCCCCTGCCCCGCCGGCTCGCCTCCCTCTCTTTTGACCTCCTTCTGAGAGACTGTGGTCCTTGCAGTCCACACGTCTGGCCATTAATAACACTCTCTGCTCTGTTTTTTCTGCCAAACAGAGAAGTGCTTTGCTGTCATCCTGACACAAATTAATTCCCCTTATTTATCTTCTGGCACCAAGGCCGGGCATGGGCGGAATAACTGTTTATGAAAAAAAAAAAAAAAGGACAAAGAATTATAGATGGTGTGTTGTTGATGACAGGGCCATTTGTTTCTTAAATAAGTCCCAAGACAAAGTTCACAACAATCATTTTGATACAAGAAAATCCTTTGTCAGCTATCTTCCTCTCTTGTATATATGTATATATTATATAATGATGTTATGTTTATCAAGATGAGCTGTATAGACTATTTGATATTGTTGAAAGCGCTGTCAAAAGCAAGTAATGTAAGTGGACCTTGAGCCATATTTATTTTGGTCCAACTGCTATTCCGAAGGTCAAGATAAAGTTATGCCCTTCACTTTAAAGCCCACAAGAACAAGAAGTACTAAAAGTGCTTCGGATGTAATAACGAAAGCTACTAAGCTCGCATGTCAACGGGTTCAAACATAGAGTCCATTCGCTGATAAACACCATGCAATATGATTGAAAGCCTCTGAAAGGCTATTGGATGAAAGTTTGACACTAGAGCAGACAGTTTGTATCTCCTACAGATAGTTTTTGATCATAGGGATGAGTCATTCCAATCTTAACCAAGTAGATGCAGCTCTGCAAGGAATCTGGCTATTTTTTTTTACCAATTAACTTCCAGATTATTGTTCTATGTCCTATAATAAAATGTAATTCCAATGGCAAAGCACATTTGGTGAAATGTGACTGGTAAACCTCAGCAGACAGCAGATTTGAATGTATTGTTGCTATAATAACAAAAGTTGTAACCCCTAAGTGAAATAGTGAATAATAATTCATGTCAATATTCTTTATTAGAGTCCTATAATCCCAACTTCCTCAATAATTATGGTGTACATCAGCTGTGACATAATGCACAAACTCCATTGCCCTCAGTGTATATATACTGTAGGTCCCACAGCAGCAGGGGCACCAGCATCTCCTCATTCAAATGTAAGCTGCTCCAGCTCCACTGACAGTGAGAAATGGATTTAATAGCCAGAGAACAGCTTGTCAGCAGTCTAAAAAAACACAATGTTAGGAGAATGTTTTTTTTTTTTACTTAACTCTTGATCCCCATGGTATTGCAGTGGGAGGGATATTGGAAATATTGGAAAATACAAATGTCCACATCGCAATCTGTTTTTTTCTCTGTAATGTAATATGATTCATTGCCTATTCTCTGTGAAGCTGTGCACAGTGACGGTGTGTAAAATTGCATGCAGATGACTTGATGTATTACAAGAGAGAGTGCAAAGCTGCCCGTAATATTATAAATCAAAGTTGCTCTTTGATTGGATTTGGTGCAGTTGCTGTTGTGTTATATTGCTGCTAATTACTATGCGGTTTCAAATATGCAACAAAATGACTCATGGAAGTGGTATTTAATTATATTTAGGGGCTGCCAGAATAACAATAATGCTGCCTTGACAAAAATTCGAGCCACACATATTGCTCTTCTAAAATCAGCACACGGTAACACAGAACAAAGTGGTCTGGCTTTTCATGCAAACGAAAAAAATAAAAAGGGAAGACGAGGCGTACGAGGCGGACGAGTGTAACATCCTGTCCTTTAGACTAGAGAATATACACTTCACTTTTCAATTTTCCAGAGCAGTATCTATAATGTTTTATTTCTCCCTTTTCAGGGAGTGCTCGGAGTGGTGTGAAATATTTCACTGATAATCTGCCTCCAGGTACACTCTAGGCTCATGCATTACAATACATGTACAAGGAGAGCGTTGGTGGGGAGAGAAACCCAATCAAAACTGCATCAGCTTGGACCAGAGAACAAAGGATATTGCAGCTTTGTTATCAGGCACCTCATGTAGTGGTGCACTGCAATACTTTCCATCAAAGCCGCTTTAAAATGAAGCAACGTGAGGAAGGTAGGTCCGTGGTTCTCACAGCTTTAATTGTGCAGAGCCATAGCTAGCTGTCGTCTCTCCAGGGGAACAGTAGGCAGCTGAGGGGCGTGTTGTTATATTTCACACTTAATGATGTGCAAGGCATCCTCAGCTCTTATCTGCAGGCCTATTTTAGTCACTGACACAGCCTCTAAATTACACAGCTCCAGCACTGTTAAACGCTTCGTATAACGTCTCCTCATGTTCATGCAAATATCTGTTAGAAAACAATATGTGCCATCCTATACTCTGCCATTATATAGCCATTTAGACCATTTAAAATGCATAGTTTTATGAATTACGCGACTATATGAAAATAGTGTTATTTTAAAACTTTCTACACTTTTACTAATATTTGTTATTTTCAAATAATGTTTTGCATGGGATGTTAGCTTAAGAGTTCTGCGGTTCATTTGTCAGCATGTCAGACTGCTTAGAACCTCTTGGAAAAGCATATACTTAATCCTTACTATCATTTATTATCTTTAAATATTCTGCTGAAAAAGGAAATGGAAAGTTTTTCTGAGAGGATTCCATTCAATAATTTAAATTCAGCTTTACATTATGTCGAAATTCTGATATTGTGCATTGCATATCGTTAAGCATCAATGTTGTAAATGAAAAATCCTAATTCATCACGAGCATTTTGTGCCTGAGCTTTATGGCCTGATGATGACATCATTCTAAAGCCATTTGAAAAGAACCCTATTTGTTTAATGAGTCTGAAATGTTTTTACATACAGAGCAGTATTAATCTCTAACTGCTGTGTCATTGGTTGGTGGGTTGTTGCATACAACGCCTGTTAGCCGAATCGAAATGTACACTGCTTTCGAATTGTTTCATAATTCTCCAGCAGCAAAAAACTAGGGCAGCATACGGTACAGTATTCATACATAATGAAAATAACATCACCTCCCTCTGTGCTTGATTCTGACTTTTCGTAATAATGTATTGATCAAATGTTTTATACTATAGCTATAGTATACCCATACCAGTGTAATCACTCACACATGTTTCTCCATCTTTTAGTATCATTATAATTATTGGACTAGCTTCACACAATAGGACTTGACTTGGGTCTAACTTTGTCTTAATGTGTTTTTATAAACGTATTATTGATTATCAAATTAAAAGTCACTGTAATAGCAGACAGAGGTAGATCTTTTTAACTATGATATACAGGCCCAGGATATAAAAGAAAGATTTTCTGAACAGAGCACTCCCTCGTTGCTACTCAAAAGACAACTTTGTATTGAGCTTTGATTTTTAATTTCCTGCGGGTGAAGTGACCATTCTCAACGCCAGAATTTAATTTCAGCTAGTAGGAGCAATGTGTGTGATCTCAATTTCGTCAGATAGGATGCCCTTCTGACATCGCCCCACTCTGTGATGCTGCTGGATAAAAACGATTTTTATGTTAAATCTTGCAGGCTGTAGCTTTAATCAAAAAACTGCTGCAAGAATTGTTAAGAGTCCTTCAATGTTCAGTCTTCCTAACAATGCCAAAAAGCCATTTCAAGCAGAGCTAAGGGGTGATAATGTATCCCATATTAGAACAGAATATGTAAAACATCAGTGTACAATCTGCGTCATTCACGTCAAATGAAGTAATGTCACACAAATTGAGTCGTTAATAATAATGTTTTATGAAAAATGCTGCATGTTCCTCACTAATCTCATAGATAAAATGCTGTTTTATTTTGCATGATCAATGTAATGAAAAGGCTAAGTGTGTTGCTTCTCTCTCTCTCAGCTTTATGGGGAAATCTGGCCAGATCCCGCAAGCACAAAATTATAAAGCCCAGGGATAAATAACCGCTGACAGAGAACAAAAATGAAAATTAATGATTCAGGTTGACAGTCACTTTAATTCTGTGGAACCTTGCTGTGGTAGCGCCTTCATGGGAACAGGGACATTTTGACAACTCCCCGCTGACCTTCACCTGAGCTCAGGGACGGGGAATTATGGCTTCAGCAGGGCCATCTGAAAGTAATATATTTACAGTTCATTATGTCATTCCCCACAGGCCGCACAGGGTCTATCAAGCAGTAATAAGTATGAAATATCCTTTTTTACAAAAGCAGAATCTGCCTTTTACATGGAAATAAGCTCATGCATGAATATCTCAATGAAACTCTCCTTAACTCTCTCTTTTTCTTTTATTGTAACTCGTTTAAAATGCATTTTCTACACAGATAAATCCTGGTCAAATTCTGCCAGACCTGTAATTCTTGTTCTAAGATATTTAAGAGTGTGAGAAATGGAATTTAATGGATAAATGTACCTCAATTTGTATTGGCATAATATTCCTTTGTTGCAATATTAGTCAACAGGAAAAAAGTCACACATAGCTATTTATTTGTTAGAATAGAATTCCTCAAGATACCCAAGTGTTATGTGAGAAATTGCTGTATAAAACATACCTGTGATAGACATCAGGAAGATAAATGATAACAAAACACTATTGGGAATAACTGGAAATGAAACAATTAGTCTCATTTATATTTCATGAGATGTGTGACTGCCACTAGAGAGAAGAAATGTGGATGATACATTCACAGTTTCATCTCATGAAGATATTTATAGTGTAATACATAATTAACTGTTTAATACACTAACAGGGCAGTACCGGCATTAATAACCTTCCTATGAAAAGGCTTAAATGCCCTAATGCTAACATTTCTAACTTGTATAGTAATACAAAAATGCCAGATGAGACCGTGCAGCATCATGCTCTTCTGAACTTCCTCTAACAACAATGAAATCAAGATGGTGCTGTCCTTTTGATGCTACACCATGCGGATCCCATCCATAAGCCAAAGGTAGAGTGCACCAATGAACAGAAACTCATTGATTCAGCAGCTATGGATCACGGAGGGTCATGTAATCTCCAACTGTCTTTCATCGTGCAATTCTCTCTCTGAAGCTGTGTGGGCAACGAGGAGGTGATTTGAATCCAAGGAGTGAGCGGAAAAAGCAAAGGCAGGAAATGAGAGGGGAGGGCAAATGAATAACACAGAAGCAGCTGAATCTACTGCATCCAAAGTGAAAAGGCTAGATGAGCAGCAGAAGTAGGCACAGTAATAAAGGAGGATGTTGTTATGACACTACTTAGAACTTGAATTTCTTTCATCCATACATTGCTCATTTTCGTCTTAAGTTGTGACGGTTTGCATTTTTTTGTGCAGTGCTTTTTGACCAAGTGCCTTTTCAGAAATGGTCGATTGCTCGGCCTGCGTTATTGCTGCCTGCAGCTTTCTCGGGAACTTCATCCAAACAACTTCACACTCCAATAGTGTGAATGTAAAGGACACACAGAGACGCTTCCATTTTGGCTTCTTAGATTAGATGTGAATTGATAAGGAACTACAGAATAAGAATAATATGGCAGCAAATAAGACAATTATCTAAGGTTAGCATATCATGAGTCACCTTCTACCTATTAAAACGTGAGTAACAATAGTGATTCATTGCGGCATAACAACAAAATGTGGCTTCCAAGTGAGGTTGATACTGTATGTCTATAACAAACATTTATAATTAATCATGAGACTTGCTACTCAAAAATGGAGGTTAATGAGATGCCGCTTCACTATGATAGAGGAACATTTTGTAAAGTGCAGGTCTGTTATGCTGTTTGAAAAGGGGAAACCACACCTATGCAAGTGGACCGAAGGGACATACAGGAAATGCAAGTCTCCCTTCAAAGAATGGTTGTGTCCCTCAGGACTTGTTGGTCTTGAGCGTAATGACTCTCAGTGCAGACCTCCTGAGACAAATTGCCACTGACCCCCATGGATTTTCCAGGGCACACTCTATTGGAAATGGACTATTCAATTTCCCACAGGGAGCCTTGCCATTTCCCCGCTATGCATCATTGAAAAGGCAGCCACTTTTGGGTTTTGGTCTGTTGGACAAAAATATTCACAGAATGCTGTATCAAAGGTACAAGAACTCTCAGCTTCTAATTATGGGTTTAATTCATAATATTACATTTTTTGTTCAAGTCAACCACTAAATCAAAACTGTAAAGGTCAAACTGTTGTGTTATTCTTTCATATTTAAAGCTATGGAGAAAAGTAGTAAGGGACGAATGACTCGTACATAAATGGTTGGAAAGTTTTACAAAACTACATCACAATTATGGTGATAATGAAAAAGCTGTCTGTCTAATTTAAGTATAAAAATGCAACCTGCACTAAAACAATGCCAGCTTTTCTACATATTTCTAACTTGTTGATTGTTATTCTAACAGCGTTTACATTTGAAAAGGATTAATGTGCATGGTAATGACCAACGTCTGTTTTTATTTTACTCCCACAGTATAATTTGATCCTCTGACCTGTGTATTTTGTTGGCTGGAGACACTTCTATCAACAATGTTTGTTGTATTTGCATTTTACTGACATAAATCTTTTCTGATCAAATAACAATCAATATTTGGGAGAACAAATGACTCTTTCTGACTCTTTCATTAAGGATCTACAGTGTTGGCATTCTAGTTTTAGGGACTGGTATCTGCTGTTTTACTTACTATAGTAATTTGTTTGTGGATGGAAAAATGTACTGGTAATCGCCATCATCTACAATTATCCCTATCTGTTTGATTTGTTGACCCTTATTTCTAGTCAGATTACAATGCCACCGTGGAAAAAGTCATGGGAAGGAAAAATGAGTTTGCCTTGGCTTGTGAGTGATTCCATATGAATTACTCACACTGTATCCCTACTCTCCAACTAGTCTGGAAAGCAACACGCAGCAGACTTGTAATAGGAGAAGATGAATGGTCCATTAATGATGGGGAAAATCACAATCTCTTTGAAGGCAGCTAAGCCACTGGCTTGCTCTCATAAATCACCCACACAAAGCAGCTCTACAGAACCATACATCACTCTGTAAACATGTATTGTGAAGATTTTTTTAAATCTCATCATAATACACTGAAAGAATAAATATGATTTCATACCCAATACAGCACATCATAACAACACCTGGCAGCTTTTCCTTCAGAGGAGGCGAGCCGTACGATCTAAGAGCTGAAGAATAACAAAACAAAAGGACATGCAAAGGATGCAGTCTGAAACTGAAGCATGGCTATGTCTTTTTTTATTTATATTCTGCTAAGATCCATTCATTGCCTTCTACGGGCCAAGAAACAGAGTTTTTCATCAGCGCAGTCTCTCACTGGCATCGACCAGCGGTATTGATCTGGAGCAGATGTCCTTCCACTCTACCTGGGGAGCCCGATGAGCCTTGTTCATATTGATCCAACCTTTGTATTCTACAATACTTCGCCCTTTCGTTAGGTATGCTAGAATATATATTTACTGTCATCTTTACAGTACATATTCTTTAACAAAAGGCACTGATAACTGTTAATCCTCTGATGTTGGATTTTGTTGTTATTGATGGTGTACACGAGAAGACAGCGAACGCCTGTCACCAGCCTCAGAAAGCCTGTCTGTTTTGACAGTTGAGAGAAGAGAAAGCAGCCTAGTGCTTATCTGATTCCGGATGCTGGCGATGAATCTGAGACTGGCACAAAGAGGCAAAACATGTCTATCAGAAAGCCAGGCAGGCAGGTCTGATGTATGAAAAATAAATGTTTGCTCGAAACAAACAACCGTAATTTTCTTCAAAAAGAAAACACTCTCAAACAACTTCAGGCCGGAGTGTTTTTTCTCCTTCTCTTCATTATTAATTTATTTCCCTCCGTGTCTTTTATAGTCACATGGCTCTGTTTTATAATCCTAATTTATCACTCTTATTCTTTTCACACAGTACCCCTCTCTCCCTTTCCCTGCCCATTTCTTGAGCTCATTCTTTAAATGCGTCTCTCTGTCTGCTTTAAGTCCTTCACTCTTTCTGTGTGTCTTCCTGCCTCCCCCTCAGGAGCAGAATATGTGGTAATGTACTAATCTGTGAAGCTTTACTGCAGTCTTGCCAATCTGCCATGTCAAGATACACAAATCTCACTGCAGGCAATTACAGGCCTTTTTTTCTAGGAACTGCAAAGGACTCCCCGTCTCTGTGAAAACTGCCTCTGTGACCCATCAAGAACAATTACCTTGTTTGTAACACACACTGGTGGCCCTGGGGTGGGGTACGGAGCAGGTAAGCTAGGCACGTAACAGGTACATTGGTATTCACGAGGTAAGCTAGAAGTGGTAATAATTCAGTGTGCATGAAATCTTTAATGCTGTTTGGACAACCTGTGCTGTTGAGCCCATCAAGAAAGCTCTTATCAAGCTGGATGGAGACAATTTCTAAAAACATAAAGAACTAACAATTCTGGAGAACTATAGCAGTAACAGGGATGGAAAGAATGTTGTAGTATAGTATAATGTTCTCAAATAACACTAAGGAGTATGTCAGCTCAAAATGAATTCGGGATATATGTCGCTGTGTTAAGGGAGTTATTATTTCATAATAATAATTAAATTCAATGCAAATGAATATATTACTAAAATAATCATGACAACCATCGTTTATCACACTTTCCCCCTCAATGTAGTGTTCACCATGTGTTTCAACACTTCCCTTATGAAGAAACATGAGCAATTTATGTGTGAAATTAAATTGACAGAATTTCAGAGGCAGTTTCTTGACTCAATGCACACAGAATATACCGCCACCTTTTTATTATTTTTGTTTAAAGTGGACATATCATGCTATATTTGAAAAATATATTGTAGGGCCATACCTATACAAAACATGTCTGTGAAATCTTTTTTTTCAAAACACCAAACAGTTTACCCATTGTAGCCATGGCTCATACTGCTCAAACCCCTCTTTTGAAGCCCTGTTAGGGAAACGCAGATTTTGGGTCCTTAGCTTGAAAAAAAAGAAAGAAGAGGAGGCAGAGCTAATGCCTGATCAGAATTCTACCGGAGATAAAGTTAAATTAGCTTGTGATAAAACGCCATCCTGTTCTAAACCACATCAAAGATTATTTCTGAAACAGTATGGAGCTCAAATGCTTTTTCTCTTGCAGGTGTATCACAAGGTGAGTTCTTTTTTTATTTCCTGCTTTTTAAACACATGTGCTCTCCAGTACAGGTTAGCTCTGAGTGTTAGCAAGGCTTTCTAATGTAAACAAAGAAGAGATTACGTCCAAAACGCGTCAGGCATTGTTTCTGATAGCTACTTTCTGTGGGTCCACCGACTTCACAGCGGATGGACACGTCACAGCGGATGGAAATCTGTATCCGCTCGTTGTACACCCGTTTTTAAAAGATTTGAGTACGGAGGAAAAGAGAGAGGGTTTTATTTTCTGATGCTGCGTGAGTTCCCCGACGCACCGGGGACACATATTTATGTATAAAAGACATCACAAAGTGCATTTTGCATGATAGGTCCCCTTTAAAGTATATGTTACATTTTGTATTTTTTTATTGGCCACCATATTGATGTAAAGATATTCAAGGGAGGAGCATGCTTCCCTTTGAGCCTTGAAATGTAGGCCAGTCTGCAGGAATATCTGCTTAAGCCTGCAAAATTAAAGGTCTGATGAAACACTTCTTGACAACATCATCAAAAAAGGGGAAAATAAATTGCTACTGGGACTTAAATCACTGTGACACTTGCAAGATCATTTCATAGTATAATCATTTTACCTCACCTCCATGTTTATAACTTTTTGTGAATTTCTCTTGAAGAGTAGTTTATGTATGACAGACCTTTCAACGGTAATATAAATAAAAAGACAGGTCCTTTCTGTAAGCCCTCAGATTTACTTGTGTTTTGAAAGTATTGCCTGCTAGAGGAGACAGGCTGATATAGTATTCATTTATAAATATATACACTGAACAAAAATATAAATGCAACACTTTTGTTTTTGCTCCCATTTTTCATGAGATGAACTCAAAGATCTAAAACATTTTCTATATACACAAAATAACCAT
>NW_011333040.1:24604586-24642727 GCF_000735185.1 Notothenia coriiceps | reverse complement strand
TTGTAAAGATTAAGTTGTTTTTATTGGTAAAAGAGTTATAACAGTTGTTGACTTTGTTTAGCACTATACCTTTGCGTGAAGCGGTAAACGCTCTATTAGGGTAGGGTGGGAGTGTCCAACCGTTATCAGTTTCTTTACGGTAATCTGTTAGTGACTAATAACGGTCCAACACGGAATCCGACGTGTTATTTTCCGGTGAGACTTTTGGCACGTAAAACGAAATAACCCCCCCAGGGACCCCCCAGGCTTTGAGATTCCCAATTGGGGGCGGGCGGAGTTGGGCATGGAGATTGTACAGGTGGGTACCCTTTCGTTACCAAGCCCTGACGGACCTGGAGCGCCATTGTGGGTGGGCGCACTAGAGGTCAAGGACGGGTTTATAGGGTCGTTTGGAGGAGGGCGTGTTCGGTAAACTTCTCGTCCTCAGATGCCTGGTTGTAGGGTGGTCCGGGGTGTGGTGGTGGAGAGTTGGAGAGACGCTTCTCTAGCTCAGCTGTACGTGGATTTGCCCGCAAATTGGGGAGTGCCCGGCGGAAGCCGGGGGGGGTCTGGGGGGTTTATTTCGTTTTGACGTGTAAGTCTTCTCAGAAAATAACACCCGGTCGGATTCCTGTGCGGACACGTATTAGTACGACAGGAGATTTTCGTAGAATTTACGGGTGGACACTTCACCTACCTAATAGAGCCGTTTCCTCTCACGGTGATTGAGTTTGTCTTAACAAGTCTAAACACTTGTTATAATCTTTGTCCATAATACAAATATCTTTTAAGAAATCTGAAACTCAAGTAGAGTTACTTTTTGAGCTCGTTGTTTGTTTTCAGAGCCGTAAAATGGGAACGAGGGTCACATATATGGCAAGTTGAGATCTCATGAAAAATGGGAGCAAAAACAAAAGTGTTGCATTTATATTTTTGTTCAGTGTAGTTAATAGTGGTGACTTCAAAGAGTACATCTCCTTTTGAGTTAGCAAGATATCTCTTTAGTTCATCATAGATAATTTTGGTTTTTGGTTTTGGTAAACGTGGACGAAAAACTTAACTGCTCATTATATTCTCCAAGCATTTTCTGATTGAGAGCTTCTGATTTGTATGCAACATGAGTTTAAATCAGGCTCTTACATTTTGAGTTTTCAGACCAGATGGTGAGGATGTTACCCATATGCCAAGACCTAGAGATAAACCCAATTTTGTTTTTGTTACAATTCTGAGTCAGCTTTTCAAACAGCATTTCCGCTGACATTTTACATAATGAGAGTCCAGAAGACAGCTCACTGTAAGGTGTTATTATCTCTGAGTATGCCCTCTATGAGAAGTGTGAATCAAGATCGTCAGAAGCGAACACCCTCACTAAAAGACGTCATGTTTAATTGAATTCTGTAGATGCACTTTACTCACAAGATAGTATTTATAAAACTGTCTGCAACTACATATACTGTGTGCTAAATAACTATAGGGTTAAAGCTGGGTAAATACAATCCTGTGGGAATCAATGGAGCATTTTCAGTATTTCACTGACAGTCTCCCAGGTTCCATTTGAAGCTAAAAAGGCAACATATGTTGTTGATTCAACGCGCACCACATGGTATTGTGTTACCTGTCAGATAAAGAAGGCGTAAAGTCTTGACGAGTTGCAATCTGACATAGCAATGCACATCATCTAAAATAACTTGTTGCGCTTTCATGGCAAAGGTGCTGTGTGCTTCAAATGGGAAACTCTTTGTCTACAACTATCATCCTAAAGTATTGAGGGCATCTCTACGTATTGTAGAGTAAATGTAAGGACTCTCCCTGAAAACTAAAACACAGAGCTTTAAGATTTTTCAGGTCATGCTGAGTATGCAAACATTAAAATAGATTATATTGCAAACTGAATTCAAGGCAGTGGCACTCATTTAAAGCGTTCACCCCATTATAGTGAGTCACCTCATCAACACTATCACCAATATAATACACAATTGAACGCTGAGCAACTCTAAGACACTCTCTTTTAAGAATTCTGTGAACCCTCTCTGTACAAAAGTCGTAATCGTTGTTATTTCTGACTGATGTTTAAGTGTAGTATAATGTAGTATGATAAAATATGTTGCTGTACCCTGTCATGCACCTGTCACCGCACAAACCTGGAAACCTAACTGTTAATCAAAGAGGGAAACTTGGGTAATACAAACCCCAACATTAGCTCAAGTAGAAGCTGTGGTGAGGTCAATTATATAAAAGTGTAGGATATATAAATGTCTATGAAAGAAACACATACCAGAAAACGAAAATATCTCTTACTGCAGGCCACTCTGCTGTCAGAAGCAAATAAAGCCAGGACAGCACTCCATGGTGGATTGGTATTTCATCACTAAACAAGGATTACAACACATACTTTTCTGTGACAATTTTAAAATCCACGAATTGTTGTTTTGTTGGCTGTTAAACAACCTGAAAGTCAATAATATGTAAGTCTTAGACACTAATTCTAGTTGCAGCACAACTAATGTGGCGTTCTTTGGGGAAAACTGACTTACGGAATTTTCTAGTCAAGTATAATCCTTTGAGACAAGTACCAGAGAATAAAGTCTGTGATGCAGAGCTTTACCAGATTTCACAGTAAGAAGTTGGAACGCAGAATGAAAGGTTACAAATGACTTTTGATCAAATTAAAGATATGAATACTACATTTACGTTTTGCTGTTTTATGACTTTAAATATGTGAATTAAATTGGCTAATGTTGGAGCTCTTATATTGTATTCTATGACCTTTGTAGTTATGCAGATGGTTGAACTTTGCAGAACACCAAATCATTTCACTGAGCTTCCGTTAAAGTAAACAGGTTGTGCTTCAAATTCCCACATACAATATGTTAAGTGAGGCTTTTTCATTGTAATTTACCGACTTAAACACACTCCTACAGCTCTTATTCACTGAGACGTGCTGAATACTATCCATTATTGTACTGTACCATAAGTATGTTTGCACATCGCGTACAAGTGCCTTTCTATTCAAGGTTAAGTCAACAAGTCCTTGAACAAATGTGAAAGTTTGAACAAAAATGATAATCTATATCAAATGCACATATCTTTCTTGTATGTGTGTTCATAACTCATACTGCATGTGTGTATTGCCAGTATATACATACAATAAGCAGACCAAATAGTGAGGCTTGCATTGATTTTCTTTCATGCCTTGGTTTATACAGATGTTTCAATGAATATCCATAACGAATAGTAATATCCTGGTTATTGCATTTGCTCTAAAATTGTCAGCTATTATAAATAGATGTTTAGTTTCTACTCTGATTCGTGCATATTCAACAGAAAAATGTAATGTACAAAAGTATGCCAGCTAACGTTAACAGCAGAATCGTGGCAATGTCAAATGGATTGCTGGATGTAAAAAGTGAACTTAAGGTTTTTATCAGCCAAATAAGGAACCCTCTTAAAATTCACCAGTTTATCAGCATTCTCTAAAATGTAAAGAAAAGGAATACAATATTACATTATAACATCCTTACAATATGAAATAGGACATATAGAATAACGTGTACAAAAAAACTCTATAATGATCCGCTCACTTGCCCCACAGACATCCATAAAATGCACAATATATAATAAAAAGGGACACTTATCATTTCTAAAAAGTGAAAGCAATTACATTAAAAAGTATACTAATATAGAAATAGGCCATTGGTACCTGTAAGCCTTTCTGCACAGCCTGCAGTTCCTCTTAAGCTGCACATGGCAGTTTATTGTGATGACAGCAATTAAATACCCAGCGATTTGTGTGCCAGCGGTAATATGACTTATTCTACTGTATGCCCTGCTTTCTAGAGCTGGATGGAAATGAGGTTTTAGTACTCCAGTGAGAGTACACCAGCTGAAAAGCGGCACACAGAAACCAGCCCATCCTCGAGGGACCAGCCATGAAACACAGGATAAACCATACAAGTGGTTAACGTGACACAGGAGGACCTCAGGGGGGCTAACATAATACACAATATTCTCACCAGCTTAAAGCACACAGCAAATACAGGCAGTGTCCTCGCTGCTAGATTTAATGCTCAAGAGGGGATATGTGTTTGTGACTACACAGTACATAACTGGACTTCCCTCCCTACGACACAGGGGACAACCGACAACGGCCCAATTTAGAAACAGTGTGCTTCATATGTCAGATTTGTGCCTCATCAGCATTCTTTCAATCTCTCCCTGTGGCTCTCCTTCTGCCACAGCTTAACTGGGTGTTTGCTTTTGTGTCGTTAAAACCAGTGGGTTTGGAATGAAGCTGTATAATGTACACTAAAAACACCAGTCAGAATTGAAATGTGCATTAAGGGTGTAGTAGTAAACTATTTGTCTTATTAGTGTAAAACTAAAAACCCACCTTTCATAGATTATGTTATTTTTAGCCAGTATCACTACATTTACAGTAGTTTTGTTAATGTAAACATATCACATGTATACTGTACGTTTCAGACAGCAAAATGTCATTGTATTGACAAAATAGTTTTTATGGAATACCAAATACCCAGCCAGTTGTTTACAAGTAGGTCAATGACAAGTAGTGTATTATTCCAAGGATTTTGCTAAACTTGACGACAGCAAACATTTGACTAATTAAATATTTAGTCAATTAAAAGTTTTCAAACCACCCACAGCAGTGGTTTTTCTAATTCAAAATCAAACATTCAAAATGGAATTACATTTGTTTTATGTATGTCAAGTATGTGTGTAATGAGAAGCCAACTGGTATGCATCCACTTTCCGAACCCCAGGACACCAGTAGGATTGTGGAAATGGAACTTACCTTAGGAGATTGGTAAAAATCTTTCATAACGGAAAATTGTTTCATTTATGGGTGCGTTTACAGTATGTGTGTGTGTATGTGTGTGTTATCCATGAACAAATCACTGCATCTTTGACGTTGGGCAGCAGAATACATTGCAATAGCTATGATTCTTGCAAAATAGGATAAAGCGAAGCCTAACACTGTACACCACATGGCAGGTTGAAGACTTACCTGTTCAGATGATGCTTCACAAGTATATGATAAGCGATAGCATTTCACAGAACACAACATATCCTACTTGGTGTAAAGAAATAAAGAAAACATCCAAAACATGTGCCAAACTAAAACTAATAACATGGCAACAAAGGCAAGCAAAATCAAGGTGAAAAACTTGAATGTCAGTGTTCTTTCCAAATTTGAGGTTTTATTTTTAATACATGTCTTTCTCCAATTGGTAAACCAAACACATTGATGTTCAAGCTTTCCACACTTCAGTAAGCTAATGATGGCTTGCTAAATGTGGCTTTCTATAGTAGCTAACTTGAAAGAATCAAAACTTTACCTTGAATGCTCAGTAGGGACCTGAGTAGCCAAGTTTCCCCTCTCTGCCCTGAGGAGGAGAGTCAAATGGCAAAGATCAGAGGTATACTTACCCTACAGGGAGAGGAGGTGAGGATCACAGCCGGGATGGGAGGCCCACAACACTATGATCAAGCCTCACACGCAAAAAAAATCCCAAACCAATTATTTGAAGCGTAGTTACCCCTGGGTGGTGGTGGTGATGTACTGGAACTAGGACAGCACTGATTGTGTTCATATGCCCATGTAAGCCTCATTTATAATGCCCATGCATCAAGCAGAAAAGAAACACGCAGCTTTCACATGTGAATGCAAAGCAGAAGCGGCACCTACCTTTGAGATCTTTGAGTAATAGTTGAGAAAGCAATTTGTTTTTGAATGCCAATGACTTTATATACTTCAATTAGCATGAGTATATACTGCCACAAACACTGCTGTCATAGTTTCATGAACACAGGGAATTAGAAGGGGAAGTACCTTTACTTTTACCTATGAGTTTTGGTGAAATGTTCCATGAAGAAAGCAGATTCCAGACAAAAAGGAGGTAGAACAAAAGGAGAGGGGATACCGATAAGTGTCCGGGTCAGGTTGGAAAAAAGGATAGAAGACGGGAGAAAGGCTTGATGGCTATATGTGCAAACAGAAGAGAGGAAATGGGTGACTAACAAAGGAAAGCAGAAAGAGAGGAGCAACACATCTCTGCTGCATGATAAGGATATGCAGAGGCCGCAGAAATGAATGAAGATAGAATGGACAGATCGTCTGTGCAGACTCTCGCAACATGCACGGCAGATGAGGACCGGCTTCAATATTCAGTAGGCTATTTTTCCACCACCATGCATCATATCCTCATAATCTTAATTCAAATGTTCCTTTGCTTGAACCACATCATCATATTACATCACAACTGTACAGTAGATGTGAATAATTAAAAAGGAAAAAAAATATGGAGAGAAATTATGACACGGCTACTAAGCTGAGTGGGGAAACCAAAAGAGCTGTGAAAAGAGGTCAGACAGAGAAAAAAAGTATCTGGGAGACGGAAAATCAACTAGGTAATTCAAAATAAGTGAAATGACAGCCCATATATGAAGCTTCAAGCCTGAGCATCGCACAAGCGTTATATGCACACACACACTTCTGAGCACAATGGGAGTAGGAGGGACAATGGAGGAATGATAGGAAAAAGGAACAGAGCTCATACCTTGGTCGCCCATCATCAGATGTGCCAGACCTTAAAGGAAAACAAGAGCAAAGTCAGCAGAGAACAAGGGATCATGGGAAGCTGTGAGACACCGACACGCAGGCATCTGACAACAGAGTAGATGTCTGCGTTGCTTGAGGAGTGTGGGGATAGGGAAGAGTGGGACGGAGAGGAAGAGGAGGATGCACAGACAGGGTTAGCGCGATGAGCATTTAGTCAACCTAAACAGGTTGCAATGCATCATCAGCCACTTACTAGTCATTCAGAATATTTTATTTGGGTTGACCTTTTGTTTTATTTTTCTTGGATAAGAAAGTACCACACAGTCCATGGAAAGTACACAGACTGTCATTCCACCTACCAACCAAAGAGTGATTCCTAGGCGCATGTATTGCAGAAGACTGTTTTACCTTGTGTCGTGTCGTGCAGTAAAATTAAAAAAAGATGATTGGACGCTGTGCTGATTTGAGTAGCAATGACTTCAAATTGCGTAAATTAACAGTTAAATTGTATAACATTCATTTGAATTTACCAACATGGCCCAGGCACAGCACCGTTAGCATGCTAGCTAGCTGTTTGTGCTGCTTTATGTTAGTCAACTGTGTTCCAATAGCAAGCTTTTCTTCCAGCTATACAGTGTACATGTTCATTACCCGGCTGTTTCAAATGTGGGCGATTTAAAAAAACAAAATCAACAATTCACTTTGTTTCCATGGAATCCAGGTAGCCTACAAGGACAGTTTTGCACCAATACAAAAGGTAGCATTGTGTGAGAAGTCTTTGTAAAAAGGGTTCATGTGACCTTTTGATTAACTATACACAAACTAACAAAACATTTCCTTATGTTGGATATCCTTAATAAATTAGTTGATTATTATTTATTTAAAGGTGTAGTGTGTAACAAACCAGCTAAATTTGAAGTTTATAACATTCAAAACATAAAAATCTGAATGCTAACCGACTAGCCCCCACCAGTCCTGTCTTGTAATAACAATTGTAAATGATTGTTACTTAAGGACTTTAATATTTGATTATATTTGATTATTTTAAGGTTTGGTTCACTTGAGAGTTTAAGTCTGATTTAAGTGAGATTTGACAAAAAAAAATAAATAAACACAAACTTTATCAATAAACACCAATAATTACCAGATGTATCAGACTTACCACTCCAGTTATATCAATATCATTACCAGGATAAAATCATTTAATTAAGTAGCCATGCCAATATGTAGGCTTCAAAAATTTAGCAAGAAAGGAAAGCATCGTTCAAAGTACCCACCTTCATTATTGGTGTCTTCTGGAAGCACTGACAGGCAAAGAGAAAGAGAGGAAGACATTCATTAAGCAGCATGCAGACTAGTACTGGCCATTGCATGTTGTAACCATGCAAGGCTTTAAACATCACATGCAAGTGACCTATTGTAACTCCTGCAGAAGAAATGCTGTTTTATGCCACATGGGCCTTCATTTTGTTGTCTCGTAGACTTAACTGGAATAAAGGACAGAGTTGTAACTGAATGAGCCCTCCTGAATATTTGATATAACCTTGAAGTACTAAAGTCTTTGTTGGCAGCAGAACAAATCTGGCATCTCTGTTAAAAGACTGAAGAACCAGTATTGATCATGAGGCGTTAGGAGATAAACATCTTCAGGCTGTAGGCCGGTTGATGTTGTTGCGTTAGGCTTATTTAAATTGTATTTATTCAACGTTTTTTTTTAAAACACAATGGACTCTAACTTTTGGAAATAACAACTATTTTATACAAAATACTCAATGGAAATTGTGTGTGATATTTTATTTTTTTTCTTCATGAAAAGCATCTCCTCACCACATGTGATGAAATGCATTGCAAGAGGAAGAAAGCTACATAAATAGAGTTGGCTGTGGTATAGCAATGCCTCGAAGGTTTGAGATTGGGCTGTGGGGTCTTGTGACTGGAGCTCTATTCAGGTGATTTCAGTCTCCGTAGTAAAAGCAATGACCAGTGAGCACAGCTTGGCGTGGCAATGCAAAAGGAGATTGCCTCCCATAGGAAATTGCCCTAACATCGATTCGGGCAATCAAGGTGTGAGGAGGTGAGAAAAATGCCATATAAAGTCTGTCACTCAAAAGACACAAGAGGCCGAGAGAAGAATTAGATGTTGGTGAAGGAATAGCAAACAGATGAGGTGAACATCATGCAGCCAGTGGGGGAAATAAATAAGTTGGAGAAAACATGCACAACCACTGAAATTAGAGTATGTAAGGACCCAAATGCCTATAGAAAGAACAACATATAGTCAGTCAACAGTTCTATTCACCATTAAGTGCTTGCATTTTGCCTGGAGACTGATTCCATATTTAATATTTAAATAATTAAAATCAGAATGGGATAAATACACAAAATGGTATGAATGAAATATTGATGATATAAGGTTATCATGAAATGAATCGTGAAGACAGTTGCATGCAATGTCTTATATATATGTACAACACAAAATGATCCTATAATCATCCAGTCACTGGAACCATGCGGCCATTTGGGCACCAAGCCCTCTTCCAACTACAAAATAAACTCCTACCTCTTCAAAATGGTTTCTCGGCCAGATTCAAGCGTTTTTTTGACCCAAAACTTACCATCACCACTGGATTCCCCTTCCAAATCAGACTTCATGCACAAAAAACAATCCAAATATTCATTTTGTGAACAAAATACAAGGCATGTAAACAGTGTCACTTAACATGGCAAGACCAGTTTCCTTACTTTACTAAAAAATATTGTTTCACATACATTTTGTGAAATATTGTTATACATTAAAATTGTGCCTCAGTTTTTAAATTTCTTGTAAAAAATGAAATTTACACATTTCCTGATTTCTTCACTTGATGGTGGATTTTATTGTAAAAGACAAAAGTGCACTTTGTTCACAAAAAGTTAGCTTGAAGATGAAAAGCACATCGCTGAAAAGGCATTCTGACAAAGCAAGCATGAAGCTGGCAGCTGAAAAGTGACCACAGGTGAAAGAATCAACACCGTTTGCTGTTATCAAAACCCCAAAGACTGACACTGATATTTGCCACAATGACAAATAATTCACTGCATTTCAATTGTAATGGTGGCCTGTTTAAGAGCATTGTTTTATTAGTTGATTTTAGATTGTGAGATTATTTAGCAAGTGTTATAGGGATTCCTTTCTTCAAATGATGGGTGATCCAAACCAATATCTATATAATAATTGAATATATTTAATAATAATAATATACCAGATTTAGAGTCTGATTCATACTAATTACAGTAGCTACATCTTGAGAGGAATGCAGTACATATCCTTTTATTAAAACTCTTATGGCATTTTCTTTACACTAAAATAGACCCTCCCACAAAAAATCTGATAATATACACAAGTACAACTGAATAAGGGTGCTCAGGAAATGTGATTTATTGACAGATTATGTCCAGTAGTATAAGTCATTTATTCAAATCAATCTTCAGTGGCCCCACTAAAGGAGATTTTCATTTGCTAGTCTTCTGAAGAAAATAAGCTTTCCTCTAACAGCTGTATCACCTGACAGGGACCATTAAAACAAGCCCCATATCGCACACACACACACACACACGCACACGCACACACACACACACACACACACACACACACACACACACACACACACACACACACACACACACTCTCTTTCTTTCACAAATGTACCCAGCTGGTTGCATCCTAATCCAGAGACGTAAATCCATTTAATCCCCTTGACAAAGTGATCCCAGCGCTATTGTGCTGGTAACACTACACCAAAATGCACTCAACTGTCTATCAGACAATCTGCATCTCTGATGGTCCTGTTCTGTTGATCATGGTGCTTAGCTCATGGAAAGTAATTACATTACAGTTCAAGTTGGTACCGAACTGAACGTAACATCTGGCATGCTACAGCAGAAGAAAAAAAAACAAGGCGCGTTTATACGTCTAAAATTGATTTTATTTTCTATTTGCCTCCTGCAGACAAGATCCTGACATCTCGGCGCAACCTTGACGCTTTGACTGTGAGCTCAACACTGTGGCAACTGATTAACGTCAATGTGACATCCCATAGGAAGCGTAACTACCATTGGTTGAGCCACTATTATATGTTGCGTAGCCTACCATCTGCCAGCTTGATAAAACATAATTAAGACATCCGTGTTTGTCTTGAAACACGCCCGAATGCAGTTGGCTGAAGAGACATGCCAAGAGCAGGGGGGGGGGGGTTCTGGGTCACGCTATATCACATAAAGGAACATGTGTCACATTCACTACACCAAACACACAGCAGGAGAAATAATTCATTTTTCTCTGCCATTTCACAATTGTAGTATATCATGTGTGCCTGAGTTAACCCTTTTCATGCTCTCTAAATGTCATCAGCATTGCATTGCTTGAGGTATGTTGATATTTTGTTGTCAATAGTTGCTGTATTTAGCTGGTTTTACAGTTTAAAACCAGTTGAGCCCCGAGCGTGTTTTTCAGGCCTCAGGATAATGACCCAGGTATACCCATAGATTGATGCAAAATAAGTGACATTTTACCTTTTTAGAGAGATTTAGAAAACAAAAAACACTTCTGGGGTCATTTGGGTGCATTTTCCATATCTCTGGCCCTCCGTCGGTCGATTTTGATGATTGACACCTCTTTTTAACCGTTAGAGCCAATAGAATCGAGGGGAAGATCCTAAAATCTAAACATTATGAATGAGTGATGCGCAGCCAGAAATGCCCCGGAACCAGAAGCTGTCACTCTAGTAGCTATCGTAGCAGCTAATATGAAATCTCTGTTATTGACATAAAAATGGAATGATGGATTATCAATAATCATTTCAAAGTGGCACAGACACATTGGATTAACCTATGGATTAACCTTCAGCAGCGTTTTTATCGTTTTAATGCCATTGAACACAACTTTTGATCAGAAAACAACAAAGTTAAGACGTGTGTAGCCGTTTTGGCTCCGTAAAGCAAATGTTCTTGTTGTTTGTTGTTGTTTCGCCGAGTTCTGATCGCTCAGTGATGATACTTATATGTTTGGAATCTGTGGAATCTCAGTTTGCTAATCGATATGTTGTTAGTGCAAATACGATAAGTAATAAGGGTATTTTAAGTGAGTTCTGTGCTAAGGGTGTTAGCATTTTTTCGCTCAGGGGTAATTCAGAGTCTTTGTTATTACCCTTATGTTTCGTTTTGCAAAAAATGGTTAATATTGTCTGATAGCTGAGTTTCTTCCCGTTAAGTGCATATGACACATTCATCATTTATTAAATGTTAAGAAGCCCTCAGACGCTGTTTCTTGCAAGATGTTGCGTTTTGCCGTGGGGTTTAACTGATCCTAGAGGTATTTCACTTAATCTCTTAACAAGCACTATCTTAAAAGAAACACATGAAATGTAAATGGTTCCTCCCCATGGAAAAGTGTATATTCATGAAGGTAATCTCCTTTGAAAGAGAACTCTTAGGAGTTTACTTTCAAAATGTCTAAATGAATGTTAGTTATACTTCCAAATTGACAGTTTCACAAATGTGTTAAAAAGGTAGAAAACGCCTCTCCCCTATTTTCCTGCCTAGTTTTGTATAATCTCTTTAGTAAATAACATTTGTTTTCTTCTTTGATTTTCAGATCCTTAAATGGTGTGCACATTGATAAATGTAGGTGCTGGCAAATGATCTTTATTATGTCATGGTCGAGTAAGGAATCAACTAATTGCCATCAGAGACAAGGGAACAACCTTCCACCTGGCTTGTCAGGCCGCTTGTCAACATTAACCAGACATGGGGAATATATTTACATAAATGATTTACTTGAAAACGTTGTGCAACTACATGCATTTCAATACATTTCTTAAAGTTAAAAATCATATTTCTGCAGCCTGTTCTATAAGTGTCTAATTGTGTGTGCAATGTAGCAGCTGTTAAATAAATAGCTGCATGTTTTATTATAGACGCTGCATAAAAACTAAAACCTCAAAACTGAACGGACCACTTTTTTGGTATTTTTCTGGGAATATCAATGTATTGTCTCACAGGAATATTCTTATTTGGCAGACTGGTTAGTCAGGAGTTGAGGAAGTCATGAATATTTTGTGTATTATGACATACATATGAACAGTGTAATTCAAGGAAAAATAATATAGTAATATGTTAAATTATGTTCAATATTATGGATTATAAAGCAGCTGACACTTCCTAATGAAAGCAGTTAAATTCCATCTTAAATAGCCTCAAACTCAAGCAGTTTATCATCCCAGCATTGCTTTGAAAAAGTAGGTCAGCTATGACAATGTTTTACTGTGGAAAAAGTGAAACTGACTTGAAAAGCATTATACTAGGATATTTAAAAGAGCTGCAGATAAATGTATGAGGATGAGAATGTTGAAGTGACACTAAGCAATGAGATGTCAAGGTTCACACAGCAGGTTCCCCGACTCCAGTTTCCTTAAATGATAGAAAACCACTTATTACTCATCAGAACCTTTAATGTATTAATTTGCAAATGACAAAAAGATTATCCACAATCTTCTATTTCATTAATGGACAGCATTTCATCAGTTATGTTCCCAACACCCCTCTTCTTCACAGACCTGAAATCATAAGATTCCAATAATGCAACTCAAACTTTAGAAACCTTCCATCAGAGCCACAGTTACATTACTGTTTTCGCACTGATAAATAAGGGTTTCCTTCCCATGAATTGACATATTCAATGTTTTGCTCAATGATCCCACATCTTGTTTAGCTTTATACAAGAAAAAACAAAAAACAACTATTGCCAAGGCGCAGCAACCCTGCTGCTTCTATGTGCCCACACCTGCTGATTTCGGCATGGAATCATTCTTATTGTTAATTCACAATATATATAGCGCTCTGATAGTGCTAGATTTTTATGGCATTTTTAAGTGCTCTAGTTAAAAAATGTTTTCATTGATTTTGATATAAAGTTTTATGCGCCCTTTGATTAGACATAATGCTCTCATAGTCTATCTAGCAAATGTTGAGATTGATTGAAGAAGGGGAGTTGTATTCAAATTCACCAAAATAGGCTATATATAATGTGTTTTGAGCAAAATAATTGGTTATTAAAACATGTTATTTTATGTTAAATCAGAAGCTCAGCCCCGCCATAAATCCAGAATGGAATAATCCTTTATTTCATAATCACATTTCCCCAACACAGCAGTGCTTTTACTCTGAGTTGGCAGTCAAATTAGGCTCCTTAGATAAAATTGTGACAGTCAACTATTCCGGGGCCAACTGTTAAAATTAACTACATACAATTGGTGGAATTCCCTCATAATATTTTGTGCAAACAAAAAATGACTTCTCTAAATGTTCCACCCTTACAAAAACACACAACTCTATAAAACCTCAGATAAAATAAGTGCTCTTCTTCTCTTTTCCTTCTACTGCAGTGTTATCAGCATACATGCAATAACAAAGAAGAACAGAACGCACTGAATCCATTGCCAGCCCATTAGAGAGTTCTACATTTGAAAAATAGTAGCAGGAGGACTGTTTAAAAATCCTTTGTCGAAGAGGCACTTTAAGGGAAAATGTAAAAGCCTTGCAGCAAAGGTCACAGCTACCAGAGGATCGATTTGTTGTTAAATTACAAATTCGACCAAATCAAGAGTAATGTTTATAAGTGTGGGCTCATCTCTTAGTACCACAGTCTAAACCTAATGCATCTATCTTACAGAGGAGCTTTAGTGGCATTACAGAGCTCACCATCTTCCTCATTATCCTTCTCAAGCAACAGTAAGAGGGCAGAGAGAGGAAAGTGACCAGCCACTCTCACACTCTGGATATGGATAGCTTCAACAGCTGATGCTATACTGCACAATTTCTACTCTCACCAGCAGTCAACGATGACACACCTATGCTTTCAGAACAATTCCCTTTTCATAGCCTTTTTGTGAGGTCATCACACAGACACTGAATTTCCTCAAAATGAGAAAGTGTCCAATATCTCTGTCAGAGTTCCACATTTTATCAGAATGACAGGTTTTCATTTTGGCTACATGCGTCTGTTTTGGTTATAAGTGTGGTTTAAATATTGTACGCCTTCAAGTGAAGATCATCTATGTATTGCTAGTAGCTTTGAACTGTTCAATCTAACCTATCAATGAACCAAATGTATTTTCTATGTGTCTTCAGTTAAAAAAAACGATGAATAGATCTACAAATCTACAGAACACTTCACTACAAAATAAGGCTGATAGATCCATAATATGCTTCCAAATATGAGAGATCATACTTTGGATGTCATCTTATTTTAGCATGCTGAAAGCAGGGGAAAGAGCTAGCCTTGCTCTGTCCGATATCTAATCAAATTATCGTGGTAGTCCGATTTCGTAACCTTTCTACAGTGCTAGGCTAGCAGCTTCCTGATCATGGTATGGAACACCATTCATTTGTCTAATTAAATTAACTCAAACAGGGTTAGTGTTGGAGTAAATAATCTTGTTATGCAGCCAGATGGTGTGGACAATAAAGTCCAATCCAGATATTTTCAAAGGGAAAGCCCAAACAGAGAGGATTGTGGGAGCAGATGTGCTGAAGACCTCTCCATTCTTTTACATCTTGTGGGTCGGAGAGATTCAACAGGATAATCAGAGCAGCTTATACAGTATAATAACCTTAATCCTGGATTGACAACATCTAGGATATTATTGCAGATGTGTACTAAATCTTTTTGGAGAAGCAGCAGCTCTGCAGGCGAACCAAGACGTCTACTAGGGATCAATGTAAACCGCAAGTTTGTTAGTAAAGGCTAATTTGTAATGTATTGTAATAGAAATGACAGACTGGTGTTGAAGCATGTGTGCTAATGTATTGCCAAGCACCTTTTCTACCTAAATATGCTCAGCAGTTGGGAACTGCAGTTTTGGCTCTCATCACTGTTGACGTGTGACAAATCCCTATCTGAAGTGCAGCTCTTCAGCTAAAGTAAGAAAAGAAGACTATTAATAAAGCTCCGTAAGTATTAATACAGCTAAGCTCTTAGTACTGTAAACTGTGAGCTACAACCCTTTCAACATCAATTACAAAAGAGAGAAAAATTGTAGAAATAAAAAGCTTCCTGGTGAAAACGCAACCAATGACTACTAAATCTTATCAATTACTCTATATATAAAGAGGTAAAGATGTATATACGGTATATTACAAAAGGGAACACTACTCATGGAAAGAAAATGACACATAACTTCCACTACGCTGTAGTTATTTCAGTTTCACTTTTGCTGTAACAGGCACAAATGGCTTCAAAGTCACATCAAATATTCCTAGAAAGTTCATCCTCATTAGTATGACAGCTATCAAATTATGGCAGTGCACTTTCGACTTGTTTTTTAGTTTTTAAGACGACTCTCATGAAGGATGACACCAAACCAGCAGCATCAAAGGCAACTTATGTTCAAAGTGAAAATATCATCTACAGCCTGAAATGTAAAGAGGCAAAACCTTGCCTCAATGCGGCTTTTTTTTCATATCTGTGTAAGGGAGATCAAACCGTTCATATTGCATTGAAATCATGCAGCAATTATGTAAAGTGAGGTATGTTTCCACACCATACATAGGTATGAATAGAGATGTCTTTTTATGATAAACAAAAAAAGCAGAATCATTTGTTTAAAGGTAAATATTCTGTTAGATGTCATGCATACTGTACATGACATAACTTCACGGCAGATAACAGGATGAATTATGCATCTCACGATACACACTAAACTCCATATGCCGGCTAACATGCCTCTATAAGAAACACACTGTGTAGCCCAGTTTGATAAGAGGCTAGTGTGAGTGTGTGTTTATTTATGCTGTCGGACGAATCCCTTTTAAAGGAGGAGTTATGTGTCAAAGAATTTCACAAACACCCTTTGACAGTCGGGAGCACTTGTATTTAAACAAGGCAGAAATCCTATGGGAAAATCCCTCTAATCTTTTGATCCCAATATCTGTCTTTGGACTCAGAGACAGCAGTATACTATTAATCTGCTTTTGTCTGAGTGAAGCTGCAGGATGCTTCTAGACAGAGTGACACTTTCAGAGATAGTGAGAATACACAGTTTGTGCAACATACGATGACAGACATGCCTGAAAGGGGGCACTTATTTGTATTAAGAGTTTTTCTTCCTTTACACTGTGTCTCAAAGCAGTTTAATGTATGGTGTATGTGGACATGATGAGAGCTATTGAATACTTAAATAGGATGTCAACAATTGCAATCACCTGGACATGGCCATATAAATTATCTAAAATGGATGGTTTTGCTTCTGACAGTCTGTTTGATTCATTAAATGTACTGTTGTCATTTATATTACCTTGTCTCTTTGTGTATTTCGCTACACACCTAATATCCCTAATATTTAGCAGCACATTGACGGAATATAAAGAGTATGCACAAGATATATTTCCCAACAATGTACATTTTTAGACGCATTTTACAGTCTTTGACCACTTTATTTTAAAACTTTGGTTTTCCTGCACCAAATATAACACTCCCCATTTCTTTACTCTATTGTTTCCTTTAGTGTATAGGTTGAAGTGTCCTTAGGGATATAACTTGGCACAGAATGTCTAGTACTGACTTAAGGCATTCAGCCAGAGCCTCAACCAAACATAAATCTCCCTTTGAATCAATGTGCCACTTCATTCAGAAATGAATACACATTGTGCTGTACAGTCCAACATCTTCCTAGCTAAAGATGTCCTGCACTAGTCAGGATAGCCAAATTATTGACCATAATGAAAGAGATCCTCTCTTTCATATTGAATAACACTAAAGGTTTATAGGTCTATCAGTATCACTGTATTCAAAATGTTAAGAGGCCCCAGCCATTTCCTTTATTTTGTAGGAACAATGCCTCAAATAACACGTGTAAAGCGAACATATTACCCAAATCTGCAGCTCTCCTCAGTCCTATAGACCCTTTCAGCATCATTCAGCTTATTATTTTTTTAAGTACCAGACATTTTGGTTTACTGTCATGGCTATTTTCAACTTCATTGACACAGTGCATTAAACTGTTTTTGACTGAACTCTAATAAACCCACCGCACACTACCCAAATGTCCCTTGAGTTGGTGGAGACCAAAATGGAGCTAACATAGCAGTAAATGACTCCAAAAGAACACAAATGTTGGACATTTCCCACCTACTTAGTGAGTGTAATGGCATGTAGGTAGCGAGTCATTGGTGTGACAGATGATGTAAAAATGCCATTAATATTCCAGGGAGTCACCGATTTGTTGGGATGTTGCTCAGTGACTAAAGGAGTTTACATAACCAAAATAGCTGCTTATTGTGATTCGAATGTGATATTAGGTGGGAATTCATTTCAATTACTTTCATCAGTTTAACTCCATCACCGTACATCAGCAGAGCTAGTGGCTTAAGACATCTGACTAAGTCCTTTTGACGTTAGTTGGGGACTTTCAACTACCGTAATCAGTATCTTTAAAAATACCTTGAAGCTATACTCTCAGCTAAAATCACAAAATGAAAGTGCCCTGCAATCACAGCTACTTTCTGTGTCCAGTCAATGGGAGTTGTCCTTTCAATTGCATAATGCACAAAATAAAAAATAAAATACTCCACGCTCTCAGTTTAGATCTGCCCTACTTCTTTACCATGGACTACATTTTATGCTTAGCTAATGTACGATGAAATAAACATCATTCCATTTTGTGAGGATAAAATATGGAGCTCTCCAATGTATCTATGTTATTTATCAAATGAGAAAAAAGGAAAGACAGATTCTGGGAACTTACTGGCCATGGAACAATGCATTTAAATAATTGTTTCAACCGATCAAAGGGATTTATATGTGCGTGTGTGGGTTTGTGTGAGGCCATGAAATGTGCAAGCTTGTGGTTGGACAGCGGAGGCTTGACAGGTCTGGTGGCAAATCCTGTAATCCTTTCATCTGATCAAAGTAAGACAACAGCTTTTAAATGATTTAATGGAAAGGTAAATTTCAACCTCCAATGTACTTTGGAGGTGAATCAAAGCACTGTGTACACGAGAGGACATATCTATATGACTCTAAATGTGATTCCCACTGTGGATAAGAACATTTATTGAGGCTAGAACACTAGCTTTAATCAATTTTTTTAATTTGTGGTCTGATAAAATTAGCAGTAGTTGTTTGTGCTTGCCTTCCCCATGCAGCTCAGGATGGTGCGAAAGCAAGCAGTAATACCACATTGCCTTAAGGTCGGAAACAAATCTGTTTACTTGCTAGAATACTGAATTAGATGGAAAAGGTAGAATTGGCTGGATGCTTTAAACCAAAGTGACTTAAGGTACCATGAGTTCATACCGTTTCAGCATGAATGGCTCAGCTGGGAATTGAATCTATGTCTCGCAATGCAGAAATGAGCCATAAAGAGCAGTCTCTCTTCATTGCAGGTAGTATTACCAATCTTATTATGGCCTGGTGTCAAATATAGTAAAACAAAAATAATGGCTCAACATAAATGTAAAATATAGTATTTGTAAAGAGTTTAGCATGAACATCAGTCTTAATAGTGTTTTAGCCCAAAAAATAATGTGTCATAAGAAATGTCATTGATGCTTAAAGCAGCTCTTTGTTGCTATTTGGAAAGATTTTAAAGCAATGGAAAAACTGTGATGATTTTCATTTTACAGGCACACAAGCAGAGAAATGTGATACGCTAAGATCAAATGTTCATATTTTAGATGAACAAACCGTTTTAAAACAGCATGAATAAATAATGATCAATATTTTAACAGAGAATCAAATTACTTCATGCATGCGAGTGGGGCTGCTTGTTGTGACAAACCCACAAATAATGATCAGCAAACTTTGCCTTTTACCACCATTTGGCCATTGTTTTGGTTTAATGACGCGCAGCTTTAACATTTTAGTACTTTCTAACCACTTTCATCAACAGCAGGAGACACATGTTCTCTGCACCCTGATAAATCCTTAAACGATACCCACCAAGCATCAAACAGCCAAAAAAGCAGCTATCTGATGGAGAGAATAAATCTTTTAGCTGCTATTCAGTCAGATTTCCCCTCAGGAGATGGTGGAGACCAAGACAGAGCAACAAAAAGAATACATATTGTAATGAAATTCATTGGGGAACACAATTCTAAATGAATGTGAATGCTTCTATTGGGTGTGTTATTAGAGCAACTGTTTGCTAACACACTGGCTGCACCAAAGTGACCAGCACCACAAGACTTGTCACAACGATGAGCTATGAAAAACAATATTAGAAGATGACGTAATGCGCTGCCTCTCATGAAAAACCTCTAAACTGTGGGTCTAATTCCATCGTGCAGTGCAGGGGTGTGACTGAGAGGGTTTTCAGTCCTGCTTTCTGCTTTTGGTCCGTCTGGGGTGATGGCAGCAGACGTGTCCGCTGACATATTGCCTGTTAGTCTTTGAGTATTCTGTTGTGTAATCTTGTGGATCTAATTACTTCAGTTTTGTAACCTGTAGTTTATCTTCCTTGCTTCGGCGTGGTAATTGAGGCAGGGTATATTTAATGAGCTAGCAGATGTACAACTACCGTTAAATACTTTTTGACTGAGTTAAAGATTCTGCTCTTTTTTCCCTCACACCTTTTTTACGATCTTGCTAAATGAATTCATTCAGTGAATTTACAAATACCGGGAAGGTGACTCCTTTATCACAGTCACTGCGGCACCTACAACTAGTAAGACTGTGTATAATTCAGGATTTCACATTACATTTTTTTGTATCTTTACAGTTGTTGTTAATGAATATTTATGTTTCTTTGAGATTTATTTATCAGAGCTGTTTCAGAGTCCATACTATCAAACGTTTAAGACTTCATTAGATAATCTCTTCTAAAAGTGTGCATATAGGCATGCTACATGGAAAGTGATTAGAATATATCTTTGAGGGTTTTTATCTTTAGAACTACAGTAAATCTGTTCCCTATTCTAATGGTATATTCATTACATTGACCTCTTTACACAATGAATGATCATCCCACATGCAGCACAAAGACAATATATTTTACAAATTGTATCTTAACACTGCAATAACATAACCAATTAGTTATTTCATAGTCATAAAGGTATTAACATTAGAATTTCTTGATTTAAATTAAGAGCCACCAATAAACATAACCAAGAGTACCTTATATTAAAATATTAGAAATAACAGAAGTCCTGTTTTTTTCTCTTTTTTTTGTTGTGTCCTTCAAAAACTGACGGTTAGGATCCTAAAATAGTCATACTTCTTTTTCCCACTTTAGTGCAAAGGAAAAATATCAAGTGGGCTTATGTACCTTATAATAAACTCGTACATTTAGGGGCAAGACATTTGTCAAAGTGCAATCAACAAATGCCAAATGCTTACTGACAGTGAACCAAAGAGATAAGGGAGTTTTTTGTATCCAATTACTGTCCCCTTTAACACAAACAGCTTTCAAATCTGCTGACTTGTTTTTCCCAGTGATATACAAATGGAACAAGGCATTCAAGTGCAATAAATAATGGCAATATAATAATAGACTGATAATTATAGACTGTGCTCAAAAAGAGGAAGAAATACTACTGTTTCCTGCCACAGTTCAGCTCTCATCTGCATTTATTAAGGTTGCTTTGATTCAGTGCGGCCTCTGTTAAATAAACAAATACTTAATGCTGCCCAACACTGAAAGCCCCTTAGTGAACTACAGCAACAATTATTCATTCTGTCAGTGCATGAGGTTGGTCAAAGCACTACGCTGCGTCTCATTGTTGTAACAAACATGAATGCAGCAGAGAATGAAACATAGCCTACACACTGTTGAGAGGACATTCTAATTGGTGGTGCTTCATATTTGCCTCAATGACTAATGACAATCAGATGGGAATATCTTTTGCTGCAGTAGTAAGTTATCCAACGCAGGCCTAATGAGCCTATTGTTAATAAAATATGTATGTGCTTGAATAAAGATACATGGCGATATTAAATGAAATGTATATCATGGCCTATTTACGTGACATTAGTCCATAATGATAAAATGAGTCGATCAGTATCTGAACAAACTTAAATAAGAGATACATAAATAAACACACACACAAACACACACACACACACACACACACACACACACACACACACACACACACACACACACACACACACACACACACACACACACACCCCTCCCCCATCGACACGCAGCCTGACCAACAAGCCTGCAGAAACATTTTAATTTAAGACATCCTGAGATCACAATATTTATGGCAACAACAGTGAATATTTTCACTACCTCAAAGAACCCCATGTTCTCATTTTGTATTGATTAGCTTGGTCTTTAGGCCTGTTATTCTCCCACATTAAACAGCTGTTTTTTTGTTATCTGTTAGATTTATTTAACAAATTAGGGTGAGAGTTTTGAGCAAAGTTGTGGCTTAGTCATGCCACAGTTTATTTAATGATTTCATAATGTGGGGAGATTTAAATCAATCTATAATATACAATCCTGGTATCAAATATTAAATTACACTAAACACAACTCAGTTAATATGTTAATTGTGTTGTCATCTCAACATATCTATGGGTCGTTTATTTTTGATGTATATTTAGGTTAGTGACATCATTCATGTTTACTCTTAGATGATTACTCCTTCTCATGCATTTGAGGTAAGCCATTGGAGATGTTTCATAGGTCAACCAATCCCAATGGACCTGTTTGATAAGAACGGAAAACACCTTTGGGGCTGGAGAACACCTGCATGTTTTGCTAATGAGGCCTTGCAGGAAATTCACTCAATACAAACAACATAATTGCAGATCGATGACACATCGTAAGACTAAAACAAACATATGGCTTTTGCCAATTTGATGAGAGGAAAGGATTACTTTAAGAGTGATTTACATGACAAAAGGGTACTTGAATTTGATGTTGAATCAGTTCACATTGTGGCAGAATGAAAAAGCTAAGGAGGACATGTTGTTCCGACTGTATGTCTGAACTGAATTCAGATGTCTTACCTTCACTGCAGTCCTTTCCTTGGAACCCCGTCCGTGAGCAGTCACATGTTGGTTCGTTGTTAATTAGACTGCAGATTCCTCCATTTAAGCAAATGTTGGCCAGTCCACAGAGGTCCTTCAAGACCCCGTCACTGTTAATCATGACAGACTCCGTGTTGTTGACCTTTATGTCTGTTATCCAACCAGTGAAAGGTAGCTGATCCTTGACTGTAGATGATGTGAGCCGTAACGCCTCGGATCGTAATTCCGGTGGTATTCCACCAACAAACAAATGGCTGAAAACAGTCATATCCCGTCTTTTGGACTTCACCTCGACCCATTTTGTCTCATTGTCTACCTTTAGGGTCGTGTTCTTAAAGTTTCTCCTTATCGTGACTGCGTGCCATTGGCTGTCATTGACCGCCGTGTCAGATACGACGGTTGCAGGCTCGGCACAGAAGATTGAAAAACGAAGGCTGAGTTTACCGTTCAGTATGAGAAGTTCTAAAAAGTCGCAGAACCCCTCATCGTCGAAGTACACAAGCAGCCCATGGGAACTCTTTGTCTTCATATTGAAGCTCATTTCGCTTTCGCAACATGCATTCCATACTGGAAATCTGGCCCACTGGCCTTCAGCATCTGTAAATTCTAGAGAAGTGCCTATTTCTGCAAAGCACAAAATGAGCAGCCCAGCCCATATGATATGGGCACTATGTGGCTTTTGTAAAACCATCATGTGATCGCAAAATATGTGCAGATAGACAGGAACTTATTAGGCTGAGTTTATTTATGAGAACCTTTGGTCCAGCAATAAATATATTCAGTTGACTTTGAGAGAGTAGGCTGGCATACAAGTGACTCTCTACATTGGTAAACAAGTGTAAACTGATGCATTGTAAGAACAAATATTAAATGCTATTTAATGCTTGCATAGCAATATGCTTTGCCAATAGTTATATCCTGGAGCAAATACCATTACCTCACACTGTCCAGGCCACTGGCCAAAAATCTCACAGTTCGCGCCAAATTAGTTTGAACTGTTTAAAGGTCCTCTCTGCCATGGCTATTTAGAGCAAAGTGACAGAGATTCAAATATCCATCGGGCACACTCAATCTAATTTATGTAATTATGGAACGGTCCCTTCTGGTGCCAGTTAGTGTGTGCACAGTTTCACTTGAGTTGAAATAGCAGCTTAAATCTTCATGTTTATGCCAACATTCTTTGGCGGGTAACAGGAAGCCTTGCTCGGGGCTTCTCACCCTGAATCCTCTGTAACATTGAGAAAAAATGCCATATGGAGACACGTTGGCTGATAAGCTCGGCAAAATAAGCAGTCTGTCTGTCAAGGCAGTCCTCTCTCCCAAAGCTCTCTGCAAGAAAAAAGCAAATGTAATACATTATCAGCTTTTTTCCACCACATCCAAATCAAGTAGGCCTACAGCTAATCAAGCCCTTATGTCCAAAGAGGCCCTTTGTTGCAACAAACATGAGCCATATCAATAGATGAATATCGCCAGGGCTTAGGAAGCATACAGCAGCTCTGGACTTTCCGTATCACTCGATCCACACATGACTTCATAGTGTGCAGAAATGTGTCTTAAAATGCAGCTCTTCGAAGAAAAAACAACAGTGCGCATATTCATGTAGTGTAAGAAAGAAAAAAAACATCAGCGAATTATACATCATTGATTGCATGTCTAAAAACAATTCCTGAGAGAGTCCCGGTTTAAGTAGCCCGAAAGGGAAATTGCCGATTTTCAACTCTCATTGTTTCTTCTACGGATTAACACTTTTGCTTACACTCGATACAACTTCTGCGGCCGTAAATAGCCATTATGAGCAGCATTCCGATATAGAATATTCACTGGCCTCTCCTCACTTGAAGACCTAACAGAAAAAGTGCGTCATTTGATTCACAATGGTCGGTTTGTGTAAAAATGAACCGGTCGGGTTGCCACTGGATCTCATTCAGACCCCTAAAATGTGCTCTCCATTACATTTGGCTCGTTACTATTTTTCGGACAACGAGAGGAATTCAGATTTTCCTTCCAAACACTAAACGCGTTAAATATTCAGATGGAAAAAAAAACACAGTAGCTTTATTCTCAATCTACGCAATTAGTTTGCATTTCAAGGAAGACAAATGCACATCGGGTTTTGTTGGGCACTGCACTTTAAACAGCCTGAA
This sequence comes from Notothenia coriiceps, assembly GCF_000735185.1. Lineage (NCBI taxonomy): Eukaryota > Metazoa > Chordata > Actinopteri > Perciformes > Nototheniidae > Notothenia > Notothenia coriiceps. The sequence goes on along the minus strand of NW_011333040.1, from coordinate 24,618,003 downwards.
ACATGTTCTCCAAAAACAGCAAATGTGATGGAGGTATTAAAATGGTCATCATGCATAATCCTCACCGGAATGCAGCGTTTCAAAGCTATATTTTGCCTAAACGGGACATCATGTCATCAATAATATGCCCCATACTTTAACATCTTACCCTGGATGACAGCTGTAAAGGGCGCACTATTTAGAGTGTTATTCTATGCTCACATCTGCAGCGTTTTTGCAGTCGCTCTCAACTATACATTTCCTTGCAAGAAGAAGACGAGGCATTATTTGTTTTTTACCTTTGCGCGTACACCTCTACTTCTACGGGACCCTGAATAGTTGGCACAAGAGCCGGGAAAAAAATCGATTGCATGCAAATACCACGGGATAAAATCCTGTAGACCGCGACAGTCCATATATTTTACGGTCTGTTTAAGAGCCTGTACCTCAAATCCACTCTGGCGAAACCTTCACATCAAGATCTGCTTTCAAGTGAATCACAGCATCAGCGAGGAAGAGAGAGAGAGAGAGAGAGAGAGAGAGAGAGAGAGAGAGAGAGAGAGAGAGAGAGAGAGAGAGAGACGGGTCCAATTTCTCTCCAACTCCACAAAAAAACAAAACCTTAGTCATACAACAAATTACCTTAAATATTCCATTGTCCAATATTTGTTTCCCGAGTAAATAGACGAATCACAACTAAAGAGACAAATGAAACCCCCGGATGGAGTGGCTCGGGAGCGCGGGACGAAAATCCAGTGATCTTTGTGGAAGAGAAGGTGCAATCTGGTTTCCCTGTTGAGTTTATCCAGCGACTGTCAGGAGCCACAGACAGAGCGTATCACGTGTCTACTCTCAGTGATGTCTACCGGGGAGGGGCTGAATGCAGTACCTTGGACAGCGCCTCTGCCTCCATACGCATCCATCCACGGACATTTATGGCAGAGGCAACTTTAGAGATAAGGCTTGTAAAACTGCTCTGATTGATTAATTGATCGCACTAGAGACACCAAACGCAGGGAAGCAGTCAGAGATGGTTTTGGTACACTTAGAGCACAGGGCTGTAGTCTTTACACACAACTACAATAGCTTATTTTTCTATGTGTATATTCCATATTCGCAGATATTATTGCAATAAATTAGACCCACGTGATAGAAAATGAAAACTACCAGAGTCTATTCAGGGGTTATTATGAGATCCAGCTAAATGATTAAATACACAAAATGAGTGTAATTCCCTTTTCTCCAAGCTCTATTTTTCATGGCATCATTATTGTAAGTTGTTTAGTAATAACTTCTCCAGCAGCTCATACTGTTATTTAAACTGTATGATTTTATAGCACATACTGTAAAATCTACATTGGGGTTGTACCAATATGGAAATTGTATTATACGATGTGACAAACTAAAAAATAACAGTATCACAATATAAAGTATGAAACCACTATACGAGATATACATATCAATTATAAAATGTACTAATAAATGATTAATTAAACAAAATTATATGATTATCAATAATTAACATTCTGTAGGTGCCACTGTATGTAAGTTCAAATCACAACTGTCACTTATGTTGTTATTATATGAAATACACACCTTGTGGCTTGTGATAACTTTGAACCTTACCAGTATAGTGCTACAACTCTTGTCTAAATACATACCACAGTCTGTGTTGAATCTGTGTTTCTAAATAATAAGAAATATATCAATATTAAAACAAGTTTGTGTATTTGCCTTTCTTTTAGAGTTAATAGTTTTTTACTGAAATTAAATCTTATTAGTCATTACAATGAAAGCTGCTGTAATAATTCTCTAGCAATATGAGCACAATAGTTCTTTTAACAGATGTCATCAATCACTGAGTAAAACAAACTTGTCTGCTAGAGCATTTATAAATAGTCTGCTTCCTTCCCGTAACTACTAAGGTTGTAACAATTAACAGGCTAAAAGTGGAGGATGTGGGCTGATGACCGCTATATTGCTATGGCAATCCTCAGTGTGTAAAAGCGTGGCAAGGCATTGAGTAAAGTGAGCACTAGTTCAGTACATCAACAGGATGTCCTTGAACAGGGCACTTAAAAAGCCTGAAGAATGAAATGGCTGTTCAGCGGCAGGAAACTCAAAAGGTACAAGAATCGTTCATGTAGTGTTCCGCTTGGACAGTACAGGAAAGGTCACTTACTTTGCATATTGAGACATATATCAAATAATGTCCGATGAGTATAGGAGGAGAACTTACCCGCGCTAACGTGTTTAAATTGATGCTTGTTCAAGTGCTGGAGTCTTAATGTCTTAATGTTGCGATGTGTATTCGTACAGATTATGTAAAAATAGCTTGTAGCATTGGAAAAAGCCTTTCTATTGCATTCTGGATTGTATTCCTGTCAGAACCTTGCAGTTAAACATCCACATTTATAAAAGGCTGATACAACAATTTGCAAACAGTAAAAACTACAATTTAAAAGAGGCTTGTTTCTTGTATTGACAACTATGATAAGATAAAGTTAATTTGGTTGCACACAGTTTATAAATCCTCTTGACACCAATTGATAGGCACATTGCACAGGTATCAAAGTGTTTTTCATAAACAACTAAGCATGCAGGATGCATTGTCTGCATCTGGATCTGTCCATCCAGACAAGGCAGCCCTGCATCAGAATGTGTCTCGTGACTCATGTCCGGTGCAATTTTAGTCCAATCAGTCTTTCAACTCAGTGGTGTGTTTCATGTGACCAGTGTCCTCACACATACAAAAAACACAGGCATGGTGAGAAAATTGCATTGTTAGGTAACCTACATATCTGAAATACATCAAAAGAGTATAGATACATTTTTAATTTAGACAGACTTTATACATATATTAATGGAGCTCACTGATGATATATGATACAATATACATGCATTACATGTATGAATTATCCTTTATCCTAATTATGCTATCATTATTCATCAAAATGTTATCTGGTCTAATAGCGAAAGGGATACATAAATGTATACATTTTTAATAAATGTAAAAACATGGTACAAATAGCGATCGACTGAGTAAACTTTTAAACAATATTTGTTTCGTTCTTTGTCTTAGCAAAAACCTAGTAACTATAACCACAACAAATAGGTTTTGCCTTTAGAAGAGTAGAACCCTGCATGATTCAGTGTTCAAACAAACTTGTTGTGGTTGTGGAATTACTTGTGTCACCATGATGATAGATTGAGGGAAAACAGAGAGAGAGTGCATTCAAGATTAATAGGTCTGTGCGTTCAGGATAAGACAAGGCCGCTTTTTGTCATACATTAGTAATCTCTCAGTTTCTGAAGTGACCCGATTCAAAAGTCCAAAAAGCATATGACATTAAAACCATCCATTAGCTTAAGTTAATCATGTTAATGATTAGGTAGGACATTGTTCCTTTACAACAGAACACCTGCTAAGTGTTTTATTCCTTTTTTGGTTGAAGAAAATGTCCATATTAAATGTGACATTTGAACCCTGCTTCTTTTATATTAGGAAAACATCAAGCTCATGTTCCAGTCTTTTTGCAGATCAGGATAAACAACCTGGCCCAACATTTCTACTGAACGCACAAAGATGAAATGTATCTATATTGATATTTCCACCCAACTCAAGGTGACTAAAGTAAATCAAGTATATTTACTTTAAAATTAAAAGAGGGCTATTATTTAACAAAAGGGAAAGGACGAAAGGCAATTTCTTTAAAGTACATGTCAACAACAAGGCTATTCAAAGTTTCTGCAGCAAACATTAAGAGCAGTGCAAAAGAAGATTATTAAAAAACATTCCAATACAAGTTATTTGTTGTTGTTGTTATAGAGCCAAGATAATAGATAATGGAAAGCCAAAATAGGAATGAAATACAAGAAACAAAAGTACATGATTTGTGTGCAGATCATTGAAGCTGAGAGGGAAGATATGTATTTAACCTTTATCTAAGATTTTAGGTTTCAGTTGCACTCTGTAAGTCGTACAGAATCAGATACAATAATAGTGTAATGTTTTTGTGTGCCATTATTTTGTCAACTATTTGACATACCCATTTCACCAAATGATTGGGGACAGCATAGCCTTTCCTGCCTGTGTCTAACATCCATATGATATGGTCAAATTGTAGACTTTACTTACAGCAGCTTATCATTTCTAGTCCCAAACCATTAATTTTGCTGACTGAATGTTCTACTCTCTCTGGCAGATGTTATGAACTGCAGCTAGCTAGAAAACATATCTTGGATTAAATGATGTAAAAGTTAGTTTACATTTGTAGTCTTATCTCAAAATCATTAGTTCACATAAATTATGTCTTAGTTGCATGAAATAACTTGTTTAAGCTGAATATAATAAATAACATTATTTATCACTGCTTAATATCATGTGTTAATATAACAAATGTATTTTAATAAAAATGAATTGTACCATTTTGATTTGGGGATTTTATTTATACATTGTTTCACCAATATGGTTTGGAAGGGAAAACTTGAAACAATACATTTAAATATCCCAATGTTTTTATTGACAAAAATAACCTCTTCAAGACAGGAATTAGAACCCACAACATTTAACAATAAGTATGTGAAAAATCACACACCTGACAGTGAAAGGTCAGCGAACAGTGCTGATCATTATGATGTCACTAGCAGCTGGAAGGCAGTAACAAGTGTCTGTGCATTTCTTTACATTGTAAGCTGGTTTTTCAATGTTTGCAACCTTGGCTTTAGTTCCTCTTGGCCCAACGTGAGAAGAACCTTTTGGATGAGCTGGAATGTGAGCATCATAGTCTTGGGCTAGTTGAGATGCAGTGCGTATGTAAGACCAAACAGAATGCACATTGCTTTTGGCAGGTCTTGAATGTTGTCGATCACAACTTGTCCCTCAAGGATGATCTTCAGCTAGGCTGGACTACGATGCAGGGAAGATGAGGGACCAGCACCTTCATGCTCAACCAGGAGGATCCCAATGTCAACGTCGCGGAACGAGTCTTCATCATGTCCTGAAACGACAGCAACATAAGAGCACAATCAGGACATGTTTCATTAAATAACCATGAATAATGCAATATAGTCATAAGAGAGTCAGACTCATGAGGGAAGGTGTGAGTTGGTTCTGCTGGAATACAGCACAAACAAATCACTGAAAGAGGTTGGAAAGAGCTGTTGCTATTAGTGCTGACCGAGAAATCATATTTCCGTTGTCATCGCAATATGAACATGTGTGATAAAATAAATAGCAAAATAGCAATAAACCCCCCCCTGGTCGGGTAGCGGTACCTGCAGGCAGTGACCCTCAGCAGCAGAGGAAGGAGGACAGAATAAATGATACTGACAGATGTCTGTGTTCTTCATTCTTTCAAAACTTAAAACTCAATATAATTCTGTCAGGAATATTCAGATTCTTTATTGACATTTTAGATTTTTTTCCAACGAGACATTAATGTATATAATGACTGATCCTCGTGTAACCGTTATACTGTTGCTGCTCTAGAATCACTACAGGTACAGCTGCTAGAGGAGGGGCTGCTTTGTCTCAGCCAGCAGCACACTTTATCTGCCACATTTAAAAAATAAGGCAAACTAACCTACACAGTTAAGACTATATAAGCGGCTTTTGTTTTGTCTTGTTTGTAACAATTTCACCAATATTTATCGGCCAGAACTAATTGTATAGTGATAAGAGGAACAATCTTAATCTGTAATTGTATAAAACTACGCTCACAGGGTTTACCAGGGACAGGAACTTACAAATAATGGTGCTTTTAAATACTCTGTCAGAAGGTAAGAGGTTACTTACAAAGCCTGCTTTGTAGAAGTCTGTGGGGTTGTCGCCAAGGATAATTGGAAGCCCTCTGAGTACCAGGGTCCGGATATCAGTTGGCTCTGTAGTCTCTTTGGGAGTAAAATGACAACAAGTTACACAGCTAGAATGACAAGAAATTGTTGGTATATTTGACTCTTTACCACAGCTGTAGGACAGGAAAATAACCAGTTTTTTTTCCAGCTGAATCTTTGTCCTTGTCATTAGTTTATTTTTGTATGATGTATTTGTGACATTGTCAAACACAGAAAGCATACATACATGTACAATAAAGGTGAAAGAGACCATTCTACCAGGGTCAACAGTTTAACCCGTTACCTTTGAAGACAAACTCTGTCCCGCCCATCACGAGGGTGGAGTGGAGCCCTCGGCTGTAGCGCCCCCGGATGGGTGCTGAAGGTGGGTTGTTTGCAGATGGGGTCGGAGTAGTGGTAGTAATTTGATGTTCTGGCCTATTTAACTTTCCCAGTTGATTTGGATCAGTTTTGGATCAGTTTTTCTACGGTGTAATTGTATTTTTCTAAATGTATTAAATATGTTTACATTGTCATTCATATGTGTTGATCTGTTAAGCCTACTGATATGAATGTGTTGTGTAACATCGGGATATTTAAACAAATTTGATTCAATTTGATTTGTCTTTATCTCGCTCGAGGGGTGTGGCTTCAGGGTTGGCTGTAGGTTGCTCAGCTGGGCGGCCTGCACAGCTGCATGTTACCAGGCTGATTAGCAGCATATGTGCTTGGTTTTGCACCAAGGCTGCTAATTAAAGACACCTTTACAACTGACGAAAACAACAAGGGCAGGAAAACATGCACTAACAGTTTAGTTCAGTTTGTACTTGTCCATGCCCTCTTAGTTTGTGTCTTGCACCCTGAAATTGTTAAAATTGCAGTGTGTCAGAGAGGTTTGTAGCGCCATGCATGACTGTAAGTTAAAAGATTATTAGACATTTGGTTTAAAGGCTTTGCACACCCACACAGGTGTATTCAATTACCCGGGCTGATTAGAGCTCCAGTCAGTAGGTGGAACGTGGGAGGAGCTATGATGGATGATGTAATAAGATAAAAAAAAGATTAATTTGTTCCTCCTTCTCCTGTAGGCCTTCATTGATGTAGGACATAGAGAAGAAACTATTTCTTGAAACATGTTGTCGTCCATAGCATCAACGCTTACTTTGCAAGGCAGCTTGATTTTATCACGAGACCACGCAAGAAAAGATGATCTGCGTTTTCTCCTGACTCCTGAGTTTGATTGACAGATGGTTTTATCTGATCACCTGCCGACTTACAAATGTCCTGCCTAATAATGGTTTCTAATAAGGTTCTGTAAAACCATCTCACATACCAGGTCAACCCTACTTCTGTTCGTAGCCTCAGAGCTCTTTGTGGCTCTTAGCAATCAAATTAAAGTGCTATATATCACCGAACCAAATAAATATGACCTTCTTGACTTCATTTCATAGAAATATAATGAAATGATGGACAAATAAAAATAAAATGGCGAAAGCATGTCACATACACTTTGCTATGCATTGATTGATATATTTGAAGCAACAAATATGATACATTTTATCAAGCATTGAGTTTTTCTTCAACCCAGGGCTTTAAACTTAGTGTCATTAAGCATATTCTCACTTTTTCACAGTGGGGGCATGCTTGGGAGGGACATTTTCACTAAGAACACACAGTTTGTGTTTCCAGACAATGTATCCAAGTCATTGCACCTCTTAAGTAGCCACATTTATTTCATAAGAGTTTCACCACTCACCAGCTGGGACCATTTATATCTCCCTATTGAGGGGATCTGTATCCTCTAGATTAAAGCTGATTTAATTTAAAAATCTGTATCATTACAGTTATTAGATCAGGAGAGAGGGAAAAGGACATTGCTACTCTGGAATTCATTTCAGAGGATTTAATAAAACGTAAGTTTGTGGACCACAAAGATCTGGTCACATTTCTAGCCTGAATGAGCATACTGATTGTATTGACTCATACATAATGACCCCACTGAAGATGCATGAGATAAGCATTACCATGCCAAAGACTTGGATTAAAACATAGATTTTAAAACCTTAGCAAACAGTCTGGAACAAATTGCTTCACTCATTATCAACATCAAAAGCAGGGATTATTGAATCAATTGATTCATGACCCTTAAAGGTGGGGTAGGTAATTTTGGAGAAACCAGCTTGAGTGCACTAGAATTAGAAAATACACAACCGGAACAAATCTGCCACTTCCTTACAGAGCCCCTCCTCCAACACACACGAACGCCCACATGACCAATGAGGGCACGAGATAAGTTTGTGCACAGATGGAAAGCTGACAGGCAGGTAGGCCATCCAGTTACTTTAGCCGGGCTGGCTAAAATGATTGGTCGTGCTTTTTACAGTACTATGGCTTCCACAGATGACATTTTTTTATGGATTTTTTGTCAAAGCACTTAAGATATTCATTGCTATCGGGATGTTAAGAGCATTCCATGGAATATAACAAAAAGTGTATCTCGAGCCGGTTTCTCAAACTTACCTACCCTATCTTTAATGTTTTTTTTTCACAGTATTTGTATTCTTTCGTTTTGTTCAATTCATTTTATGGTATTTTTATCATCATTGCTTTAGTTTTCGTTAGTGTGAAAAAAGGGTTATTTTTCAAATTCAAATTCGAGCCAGAATCCCTTGATTTGCACAATTCAATATATTTATAAAAAATGTGTACTTTTTACGCCACACTGCTTCAGTCATGCCCACTTTTATAGCAGGCTTGATTGTACACCAGCATAACTAAATGTGAGTGTTGTTATGATACATGAGAATGATAAAACAAATGTTGCCGTTATACATACAGCTTCTGATCTTTAGTCAAAAGGCTGCAATGATGATGATGCACAAGATCATATCAGGCAGCACAATGCTTCTGTATTCTTTAAAGATAAACGGTTGATTTCCCAGGTCTTTATCAACTTTTGTCTGCACTATTTATGCAATCTTGAGTCTGTGTTGCCTTGGGGACTCAAATTACTATGTGTAAATAATCATGCACGAAACTGTTTACCCGCAATATCTGTTTAGTGTTTGAGAGCACTTGTGTAATTCCTCCACATTTCTGATGAATAATGGATTTTAACGAGAATCCTCAAAGGTATTAAGACAAACCTTGACCATGGTCCTATCAGGAAATGGGCCTTAATCCTCACTAAAGCATGCCACATCATTTCTTATTGTTCATACTGTAGCTCAGGTGCAGCCATTAAAGGATTAATGGAAAACAAGTCCAGGTGGAATTCCTAGATGTAGTGCTTTACACATCACAGAAAACATTCTTTATTAAGATTAAGAACATACTTACTTTTGTGTAAAATGCATTATTATTTCTTTTTTTCCAGAATGTGGCATTTCATGTGTATGTGACCTTTACAAAGTCTAATCAAACACCTTTTAAACCGAATTACCATCTCTATGGATGTGATTAAATCTCAGTTTATTTTCGGCTTTACTGAACTGTTAGTCTTATACAACAGCTAAACTTGGCAAAGTTCAAGAGATCAGTTTGTGCTGGAAAGGCATCCACAAAAGAGCAGCCGTATCATTGGCCCATATCTGTAAATCATATGATAATGTGGAATAATATTCATTGGAGTGCAAGCTGGTGTGAAATGGCCTGATAAAATGAGAATGTTGACACACCTGCTGATCACAAATAGTAATCCCAGAATTTTATGGCAGCTTCTTTGCCTTATCGTTTGAATTGTCAGTGCTATTGCCATGGAAAAGGCTTTTTACTGAATACAGGCTCAACACCCGCAAAATGGCAAACAGCATGCGTGACAAGCAGACACACACACACACACACACACACACACACACACACACACACACACACACACACACAGACAGACAGACATACATGCACACACATAGATATATTTCATATCACACCAAGAAGTCATTTTTCACCAAATCCCAATTTAGCATGTGTTAAACTGGAGTTAACTTCTTACATATTGGATAGAGCAGACTTTAGTGAAAATCCATCCGATGATTGTATTTTTATTATTGTTCTTGCTTTACAGGAGGTTAGCAAAAGACTACACAGGGATTAGGTGAATAACCACATCAAAAATAGTCACTTGCTACCATCAGATATCTATCGGTCTCATTTCTGAGAAAACTAAACATCTGTGAGCTACTGTATCTGTCAGCTGATATGCCACCAGATTTCCTGTTTTGCATTCGACATGTGCAGTGGTACGTGCAAATGCCACCTCCTTTGTACATGTGTATGAATTCTGCATGGTAATTGCCCACCATAAAAACATGTTTAGTAATTTCCCAAATGTAGTATAATGTAAAGCTACAGCTACAACATGCTAATAAAGTAAGGTGAATAAAATGGTCATTAATGTATTAACTAAGAGAGATATGAATACCTCACTTGTGGTCATGCATGATTATGTGGCTCTTCTTTAACGCCTGTTATCATCACTCTACAGATGATACATGACTTTCCTTTCTCTAGGTTTTTTTGTAACCGTCTTAACCTGTCTTACTCTGCAGTTTTCTCTTAACCTTAGAGTCCAGAGTTTTTTAATGCATTATGATTCAAAATATCACATCATAAAGATATTCAAGACAATGTGTTAAAAGCAGCCTGCTGTCATGATTCTAAAGTGGCTCCGCGACAGTGTTGTGACTGGAGTGCAGTGATAAAAGGGCGACCAGGCAGAAACACTCTCAATAAGTGATTAATTGCCACGCAGCTCTATTGTTCTTGTGTTTAAAGATTTCTTGTCTTTCACTTCATTAAACAGTTAGATCAAGTGGTTTTTCAGAGCTGTTTTGAAATGCACACGGTTGGAGCGATGCCCGCTGTCTAAATGTATATGACACTGTGGGTGAGGACAAGAGATAAATCTTTGGGTTAATGAAATGAATGTGTGGTAATCCAATTCTATAATGATTTCTTTCCTCAGTGTATCAGCAGATGTATTATATTCTGATAAACTATGGAGTACTTTTCACCATGCAAGACGCAGATGGCCCAGTGCTTTCTCAAGCTCATTGGTAGTTAAGTCCCCCATCACACCATGGTTTTATAATCTAAGGAAATAGCTGTATTAACCTCTGTATTGCCTGTGTCACATAAACCTTGTTCTCTAGTAGTAATTCAATTAGAAGGTAAGAACCAGCTCATTTAGTCGTTCAGTGTTTCACAGACATCAAGTTTTTCATGCAGAACAAAGCATCAGTAAAGCATTCACTCAAGTTGGTCGTGAGTTAACCCTGATCTTTTCAGGAGTAATGCTACAAGCGCAGCAGAGAGGGCATTCATCTGGTGGTTACGATTCCTAAATAAAACTAAGACCATGAAACCAGCTCATCAAGAACACTCTTCTTCTGGGGCTATATTGTTACAACAATAGTACTTAGCCCACTCAGTAGCATTGATAGCATTGCTTTCAATTTAGCCTGCATGCTAGACTCTGCGATGCCTTTGCAGTGCAGCTAATTAGCAGAGATGATTATACAGAAATGTTTATGCTTGATCTTAAAATTGAAAATAGGGACCACCTCTAGTAATATCTCAAAACGTTTGTGTTCTGTGTAAAAAAAACACCGTGTTTGAAAATGTACTCACTAGTATGCATATTTAACAATGTGTTGGTGTTTGTTCCAAACTGTATTTTGTGCATTTTCATGAGCAAATGACTGCATTATGTGATTACATTGATAATGTTTTCAACAGTAATTGTCCGATCTAACAAGGGGGTGTATGATAAGCATAGACACTGCAGGGCATCAGAATATTTGTCTCAGCTCTGGAAGCTGTCACTGACAGAGACGGGCAGGTCAATTTCTAACTGGCAGCACTGGCATGGGATGGGCTCTCAAAGTGCTAACTCAACTAAAAAAAAAAAAAAATACTTGAAATATCACAGGCCATGGATTGTTTCTACTGGACGCTTTCAGAAAACATTGTTTTCAGTAGCCAGGTTTTGTTAAATTGCTCTTTCACCAAAGATGCAGAGTGGATCGGCCAGATGGCCAACTGAGAGGAAAAGTTGGACCCTGGGTACACTTGATGACTTAGCAAAGTGCATGGCTCTGAAGCCCTTCAAATGGTCCATAGCTCCGCAACAGTTAACCCTCAATTAATATGGTTAGAATATGTGTACAAATTATTTTGGCAAGATTGCTATGTAAGTTAGTTAATATATTTCTTTATTTTGCAAATGTCATTACCAAAATGATCTGAACACCTTTTAAACATACATTATTGAGTTGTGAACTTAAAAGCTATTGTTAAATGACTCTATAGTGCCGCACATTCAGATTTATTTTATAGATGAATTAATAACCTGCTACTAATAGCCAGGCAAAGCACATTCATTGTCTGATGTATTGTCTAAGACATTTTATGAAGGTTCGCGGCACTTTAGTAAAGTTGTTGCTTGAGAAACGTCACTTTTACTCCTGTGATTATTTCTCCCCTTTTATCAGGTTGTAACATTACCCGTTCAAGTCCAGTTTTGGATAGTCTGTCGTGGTTTCATTTCATAGAGCTGTTTGAAGCTCGGCGTAATCTTGGCACACTGCCACTCCAACATCCAATCACAGAGCTTGAAGATTAATCACGGGGTTTGTCAAGCAAAGGGACTATACTCCCAAACGATAGCTGAGGATTATGGGTAGTGTAGTGTCTTCGCCCATTCTAAACTCCGAAAAAACTATTTGTTTCTCCGAATCGAAGGGCGAAAAAACAAAAGCATAGTACACAATTTAAACCAATCAATGTTGTGTAATTAACAAGGATAAACTGATGTTGAAAACAAAGCGTATCTGGTTTAAATGTTCAATTAACATGTTAAGATTTTTTTTAAAGAGTTTCTGTGACAATTTAGGTGCATTGTTGTTAAAGGTAGGGTAGGTAGAATGGAGAAACCAGCTCGAGTGCACTAGAATTTGAAAGTACACAACCGGAAAAAATATGCCCCTTCCTTCAGACTTCCTTACAGAGCCCCTCCTCCAACACACACGAACGTGCACATGACCAATGAGGGCACGATCTAAGCTGCCACCGAGCTGGAAGCTCCAGAGCTAGCTGAGGCTAACAAGCTAAGCTAACATGCTCAGCAGTGCTGCTCTGCTAGCTGGCTAACCTACGTACGTCTGTTGCTCCCGGTCTGCACGTTTAACATTGCTTAAGGTAAGTGAACATGAAACTATTCAGCAAAACTTTCAATAATAATCTACAACCAAGTCTCACGGCATTTCGTGTTATAGTCACAACATTTAATCTATTGATTCGTGTTCACCAACACGATTTTCCCCTTTTTTTCGTGTCACACAGAACGATTTTAAAAGCAATGTATGTTTCATGCCTGCACCACGTCTTTTTGTCCAGTCGGGTCTTGGAAGACCGGAAGCGGTGTGGTTCATAAAAACATTTTCTTACTCAATATCAAGCCACGATTATTGTTTTTATTTTTTATCGTATAATGTCGGACTTTTCTTGCCGTCCGTGAGGAAAATAAATGAGGCTCAGAGCCTCAGAATACTGAAATCTGTATTGTTCTAATATTTTTTCCATCTAATTTGTTATTATTTGGTGC